>NC_067235.1:32837500-32887500 GCF_019924925.1 Ctenopharyngodon idella
TACTGTGGAGGTGAAGACGACAGCTCCCATGATTCCACGCTCATTCGCGGCGTCATCAAGCTACACCTTTGTTTTGAATAAGCGACCTCTAGAGGTGAAAATTACATATTGTGCCTTTAATAATGCCTTAAAAAAAGTCTTTAATTTACCCTCATAAAACCTACAGAAACCTTGTGCAAATTATGCAGGATTGCAAAAAATGCGGTGTTGTGTTCTGCGAACTGCCTTCTGTAACTCAGTCTCCCTCTTTTCTTTTTCAGTGCCGAGGGAAGCCACGTCTCCGGGCAGAGCAACGGCCGGGATCCCCAAGCGCTGGCCAAAGCTGTGCAGATTCACCATGACACCCTGAGGACCATGTACTTTGCCTAAGCCAGCTCACATCAAGCCCACGTTCGACTAGTCATGCACACGAAACCGACAACCACACACACTCGCAGTCACATCTCCCAAAAGCCTGTGCGTCCCGAAGGGTCGATCTCTGTGGCGATGGAAGCACGGCTCACCCCGACACTGTGCAGCAGGATGAGGAAGGCCTGCTTTAATTCCACATGTGGACCTCGGCGCTATTATGCAATATTAAACCAGCCAACTGAGGCCGTTCTGTCATATCCCCTCCAAACCCTCGACGACAACCAAAAGGGAAGCCCGTCTATATCCCCGCTCCTCTTCCTGTCTGTAGACGTAACGTTTAATCACTTTCCCTGCCCGTCACGCCTTGTACCTCAACGTTTTCTAACAGCACTTTTTCCCCTTATTGTCCTCCCCCTTCCCCCAAAATGAGATTCGAAAGGAAGCAGATGGAAAGACTGAGTTTCGGAAGAAAGGAAATTTTGGGGATAGAGGCGTCACATGCTCTTACTAGCAATTTTCTCAATGTACTTTTCTCCCGTTCTCAATTATTTTTGTAGCCAATGGTGACTTAACTACGTGTTAAAGTGTCAGTCGTGAAGAACCAATTGTGCGTTAGCGTTTTAAAACAGAAAAACAAGCTTTTATTGTTAGAAAAGTGCCATTGCCGAGCATAAAAAGTACTTTATATGACGTACCCCGCCAGGGGGGCAGAAAGCTGACCGTTGATTTTAAAGCAAATTTTCCATTTACGCTCAGTAATATCTACCTGGCCTGTGAGCTTTCATGTACTACAATGCAAAGTGATCATGTTTTGATATGCTTTTTCTTTTTTTTTTTTTAAACACCTAAATTCCCTCCGATATTTATTTGTCTCCATCAATCGCAGCTCCTAGCAGATTTGTCTTGTTCACTTCCCTTCTGCACTTTGTCTCAATTTGAAACGCATAGTCCGTATTATGTGACAGATCATAGTTTAGTGCAATAATCCATTCGCGGGATGAGAATACCTCCTGTGCAAAGACTCACGGTTCGCTGGAAGCCTGTAGCGGTGAAAAAGGCAGCATTGCGGTTGGTTTTTAAGGTGGAGGTGTGCATGTTTGGCACTTTTATAGTATAGTAGGCGATTCTGACGTTGGTGTGTTAACAAGTGCCTGCTAGAAATGCTTGATGTTGGGAGGTCGAACGGAAAAGGATAGATGTTGTCGGAAATAACAAATGCACCTCATCTAGTCCAACCACATTCGTCTGTACGGCCTTAACAAAATCTCTTATAATGCGGTTTCAACTCAACGTTAACGTCTTGATTTTCACTGCCCTGCCTGTTCAAAGGATTTCGCTGCTATTGTACTTGTTAAAGTCAGACCGGCAGGTTCATGCTTCGGTTTCGCCTAAGCACGAGGGACTGATTGGCAGCTCTGGGCCGCGTGTTCAAGGAGGAGCTCTCGCAGCACCTGAAGTGTGCTCGTTCACTGGAGGGCCACTAGGGGTCAGTATAGTATTTTACTTGAAGAGTGCATCTCGGTGCAGTGAGCGTTGGGTGCCTTGCTGTCTCTCTGTGCGCCATCTGAAGCATGTCCAGCTGTTTAAAGGTGATAATCTGCACTAAATAATGCGTAATGCATGGTGCTATTAGGTGCGGCCCGTGGCGGCATCAGCAATTGGCAGAGACTTAATGTGTAAGATGGGAACATGGGATGCATAAATGGTGCTGGTTGCATATTTTTCTCTCACTCCGAGGAGAAATGTCTCATCAGGACAGACATTTGGTCGTTTTGTATGTTTGTTGTTGTTTGTTTGTTAGATTTGCATTTGATTTTATTGCGCAGAATGGTACAGCACTGTGGCCAGTCAGAATACGATTACGGTCAATTGCACGAAGCACTAGAAAGTGGAACATTTTAATACATAATTATGATTTTTCAATAAAAATTTCAGCCCTTTTAAAATCCAGAACTGTTTATGCAATCAGATGTTTGCTTCTTAAATTCTAAAGTATGATTAATAAAGATTGAAACTAATGCAGTAGGCTGTTATATAAAGGGTTTTCTGCGTTTTTTTTTTTTTTTTTTTTTGAAGTGTGCATTAGAGGTCGGACCTGTAGAGGAAGGTACATCATGTTTTATGCCCATCAGGCTTGTCAGAAGTGGTTTAAGTGATGAGTGGAAGCAAAACAGCAGCTACTGAAATTGCGCCCTTTTTATTTCACCTTTCCTAATGAAACAAACCACTATTGGTGCTTCAGAGCCTTGGAAGTAAAGCCGTCTGTGTGCGGATGCCAAACAGTTTAAGAAGCAATCTTGATGAGTTGTCATGCAATTTTATTTTTGTGTCGTTTTAACTTCAAATATATATATATTTTACTAACCCTTGCCTCTTATTTTGGCAAGAAATGTCTCTTTAAAGGGATAGTTCGGTTATAAGTGATAATAAATTGTTATTATTTAGTCACCCACATGTTGCATGACTTTTCTATCGCTGAACGTGGTGTTTTGAAGAATGTGTGAGCTGCTGTTTTTCATGCAACATAAGCGAACGGATATCAGTGAATAGTTTAGACTATTTTTACATTCATTTGGAGCTTGCTAGTAAAAATTAGTCCATTTTTGTTGCACAAGTCAACAGCTTAAGACGGACGTTCCGCAAAATTGCTTCTTATGAAAGAAGTTTTGAACGACACAAGGGTGAGAAAATTATGGAAGCTTGTTTCTGCCATGAAATAAAAAGTAAAAAAGGTAATGTGACTTTTTTCTCACAATTATGAGATATAAACTCAGTTGCAAGTTATAAAGTCAGAATTGTGAGATATAAACTCGCAATTTGCACGTTATAATGTCCAATTGTGAGGGAAAAAAGACTGACGTTTTTTCTCAGAATTGCGAGTTTATAATTCTGACTTTATAACTCGAAATTGCGAACTTATATCATGCAATTCTGAATTTATAACTCACAATTGTGAGTTTATATCACACAATTCTGAGAAAAAAAGTTATAAAGTCAGAATTGCGTAATTATAAATTCTCAGTTGCAAGAAAAGTCAGAATAAAGTCACTTTTTCTCGCAACTTTATATCACGCAAATGCGAGTTTATATCTCTCAATTCTGACTTTTTTCTCAGAATTGTGAAATATAAACTTGCAATTGCGAGTCAATTGTAATTTATAAAGTCAGAATTGTGAGATGTAGTCCCAATTCTGACTTTTTCTTGCGATTGCGAGTTTATAATCATGCAATTCTGACTTTATATCACTCAATTCTGACTTTATATCACAATTCTGACTTTATATCTCGCAATTCTGACTTTATAAATTGCCATTCTGACTTTATAACTCAAAATTCTGACTTTATAACTTGCAATTGCGAGTTTAAATCTCGCAATTCTGAGAAAAAAGTCAGAATTGTGTCGCAACTACTTTTTTTTTTTTATTTAGTGGCAGAAACAATCTTCCATAGAAAATAATGTAATTTTCACTTTTAGCTGAACGATTCCTTTAAAGCAGCAGCACATTTTAACCGAAGATTGTAAAGAGTGTTTGTTTGTATTGGCAGTGGAGGGAGTAACTGTGGTAGCAGATGTTGTTGCAGGGAAGGCGATCGGTTTGTAGCAGAGTTTCATGAGTTTGTTGCCTGACGTGGCTTCCGTTATCCAGAAGGCTAGAAGCGAAGTCAAACGGCCACTTCCCAGTCAGACGGCGTATTTTCTCCTCTCCTCTTGTCTCGTCTTTTAATTTAGAGCTTTTTGGGAGGGTCTTCTTTTAGGGTCTAAAACGTAACACGAGTTCAGAGTTCATAGAAAGTGCCTTTCCTCATGATGGTGCTGAATAATCTGAGACTAAAGTGAGAAATCAAAGAGCATATTAGTCTTATTCTTACCTTGAAGAAGGTGTTGCACACATGCAAACACACGAACACATTTTTATCTCGATCGGGAGGCTCAGCGCCTCTTTGTATATTCAGATATTATAATGACGATGATATATGCCAAGTATATGAGCGAACGGTTGAGTTCTGTATCATACTGTATTAGGAGTCCGGACCAATGCAATGGAAGCGTTCTTATAGGTGAATGTGCTATCTTTAGATAGGGGGCAGAGCGGACACTCATATGACACAGGCCTGACCCTGGACAGGAAAGCCTAGCACAGCACTTTAAAGACTGCCACCTAAACAAGGAAACAAAGTCACAGTGCTTTGCTCTCCTTTTTCTTTTACCACCATAAGCCCCTTTTTTTTCTCTAGCGCTTGAAATCTTTGCTGAGGGAAACTTGAGCGAGATTAATTGAGGTTTATACAAGGCTCCGGTGACGTCTTTTTGGACTAAAAAAAATGTTTTGTTTTTTTTTGTTTTTTTTTGCCGTGACTGAGCGATCCCTCTCAATGTGCAATGGCCCATATAAACCTACAGTAAATACAGTATATGTTTTGATCCCCATGGCCTGTATTTTGTCACATGGGTGCCCGTTGGTCCAGGAGGATATACCTCGATGTAGATCTCAAAACACTGCACCTCTCTTACCTTGGTATGCTGCAAATGTTATAGTGAAAGAAACTGCAAATGGGTGAATCTCATGAAAGAACATGTCCTGCTCACATTTCACGCCAACATCGCAAGACCAGTATAAGAAATTATATTTTGCATGACAAAAATTAAGCCTATTTTTTGCATTGTGACAATTAAATAAACTCCCCCCTCCCCAAATTCTCAAAAAAAAAAAAAAAAAAAAAAAACATGATTATATTAAAATTGTGACGTATTTGTACACCACAGTAATATTAGCTGCATTGCTTTTCATTTATGCTGGTTTAATGATTTAATGTAATACAGCAAATATCGTTCTATCACTATTGAGAATTATGGGAATTACAAAACAGCTCAAAACTTCGGGGGAAATGTGCTTAATTGTTATGCAAATAATGCAACAATTGTATTGGTTGCTATAATATGCTTCATTTTTGTCATGCAAAATGTAATTTCTAGTGTAAACAAAAACATCACAAAACAAAAAATATACAATTATATTTTGAAAAATATATAGAAAATGAAGCCTAGTTTTTGACATTGTGACAATATTTTTATAACAATTAAATGCATTCTCCCTCTCAAAGTTCTTATTATGCAAAAAATTATTAGAATATTAAAATTAGGGTTGTCAAGAGAATACATTTTTTAATCTAATTAATTACATTATGTGGCGATTAATTAATCTAATTAATCGCAATTTAATTGCACATCAATTTTGGCTGAGAAATTACCCCCAAAAGATCATTTGAAGTCATTATTGTGTAAAGCATCAGAAAGTAGCTTCAGAAATAAGTATTTTATTTGATTCAACATAGAAATTTTTACACGTATGGAAATATGAAATTATTTATTTATTTTAAAAATAAAATTAGACTCTAAATAAGAAACTAAAACTGCCAGTAGGTGGTGGTAAATGTGATAAATGTCTTAATGATGAAGTCGTTCATTCATTCATTCATTCGATTTATTCAGGAGTGAAGTAAATGGTTTCTCTCTGTGTAGCGCCGCTTCAAGTTCAACAAGTCTTTTACGAATGGTCTGCTGAATCATTGGTTTCACTCGGTTCGATCAAAACGCAGATTCAGAAATGGAACTGTGTATTGCGCGGACATGAACAGTTCTGCTTTGTCTTTAAATTTTCATTGGCAAAATTGAACAAAATAGACAATATTGTGTCTAAAATAACACAATATTAACTTCTTATTTACTGAACTGTTGTATAAAATCAGTATTGCATATGCACTCGTTATATAGGCTATGGGACAAAAACAGCACTTGTGTAATATTGCACTCGTTACTCGTGTGATATTACTTAACTCATATGATCTAAATATGTAACAAAAACACATACAGGGGCATATTTGCCCCTATATCTTTAATTTTAGGGACTTTCTGACTGCCTTCTATAGGCTTCATCACGCAGTGAGTTGTTGCTCTGAATCATATTTGTCATCAGTCATCTGCATGAAATGTCAGGTGACCTACATTGGTCTGGGGCGGGGCAAGTGCATTAAATTTAATAATTAATCTAATTAACGCGTCAAATTGACAGCCCTAATTAAAATGTTCATACATCACGGTAGTATGTTGGATTGCCTTTTATTTATGCTGATTTAATGATTAAATATAATGCAGCAAATATCATTCCATCACCATTGAGAATGATGGGAATTCCAAAAAAAACAGCTCAAAACTTTGGGGAAAATGTGCTTAATTGTCGTGAAAATAATGCAAGAAATATTGGATGTTAAAATAGGCTTCATTTCCTCTGTGTAAAATATATATATATATTTGGGGGTGGATATGTTTTCTTGAGATTCAGCCAGATATTACTTTGATTACAGTATATTGCTCGACTAATGCCTGACAACAATATCCTTAACAATTTTAGAGTAAGAAGTCTAATTGTAAGAAAACGAGTTGTTTTTAAATCATAACACGTATCTTTTTTTTTTTTTTTCTTCTTTTATTGAGCCAGCCTTTTATTTTGTTGTCCTATTTAAATGTGTTTTGTTTTTCTTTTAATATATTGGAAATATATATGGGAAATATTTAACGGTGTATTTATTGAGGGAGTGCTTTCGCGGCTGGAGTCTCCGCATTGTTGGCCAGAGTTACGGGGGGTCGGGGGTCGGACGCCCTCGACATCTTCTCACAAGCACAACCACAGAGTGGGCGGGGCCGGCACAAGCCTGAAGTGTTGGATGACATCACTTCCTCCTTGCCCTTTGACTAGATCGTCCACCTCATTCTTCAGCTCTCCAGCGAAAGAGGCTCGTCGCATCCCACTCGTTGCATCTCATCTCTTTAAGGGACGGAGAACCACACTGACTTTGTTATTCCAAAAAGATAAAAAGCTGATTGTTTTCATCCAGAGCTGCTAAACTCTTAGCCATACACGTTTCCCTGGAAGGATGTTTGATGCGTCCGGTGCTTTAAGTGGAGTCGAGAAGCAGATAATGCTATTTGTCCTTCATCATTTGCTTGAGTTCAATTGTCTTCGTGCCAGAGAGGGGGTCCCATTCCACTCAGATATATATAAATATATATATATATATATGAGCCTCAGCCTTAACTGTACTCTTTTGTTTTTCCCATTCGACTTGAGACGTCTGTCAAACGCCTTAGTTGTGCGTAGAGAAGCATACTAACTTCCTGTGTGGCATCTCGGTTCTCTTTTAAACCACTAACTGCAGTAATCTCATCACTTCGAGATTCGGAGTCTGTATTTCAAATGGTCATGTTGTCATTTTCCAGGAGGACAGAGACATCGAGCTCCGGACGAGGTTGCTCTGAAATCGCTGAACGGCGTCGCGTGTCGATTTCCTAAAAATGTTTACAAAACGGTTTACTGCAACGCAAAGCTCCAGCATTCCAAAAAAAAAAAAAGACTGTGAACCATCCGATGCAAGCGTACGGCGAGTCTTGTCCATCCTCCGTTCCTGTCATTTCACGTCTCTTGTCTCTTGGTACTAGATCGTTTCGATGCTTAAGAAAGAGCCAAAGTTCTGCCGTTCCTTTCCGTGCGGGTCGGGATGTGGCATGTTATTCCCCGTGTTCTCCGGGATCTCCGTGGCTCTGTCCTCCCGTCTCTCCTCTCTCCGTGTTTGCAAAGAGTCTCTCTAATGTACCAAGGGATCTTTCTTTTACTTTGAAATGTCTTTCTTTGTTTAATAATACTCTCTTTGTAGATCAATGGCCTTTTAGTGTTGCTTTGCTTCAGTTTGGAGTGTATCTTTCACTAATACTTGCAATAAAAAGCTTTGCTTTTGAAACACAGACCTGGTTTTTATTGGCTTCGTCCATTTCATCCGTTGCATTGGAGATTTGTGTCATGGTTTGGATGTAATGTCTGTTGATTTATGATTATACGAGCTTCACCTCTTCTACGTCAACAGAATGGACCAAAATAAACACTTAATAAGCATTAAGACAATCATTTCTGATGTCCAATCAGCTTAGACTTTAAAAATGGCTGTTTTGCATTTGTGTAAAATGTCTTAACTCTTGGCTGTTTGATCAAATAATGGCTGTTCAGAATGAATGCTGCACTAAAATCAACCTTGTGTGTGTGTAAAACAGTGCACATTATGCAACAAATATCTTTAAAAAAAAGTAGCATGCTACATGATCACATGATCTCACTTTGTGCATGTTTAATTCAGTGAGTGTTGCCAGTTATTTAACTTATTTTTTTCATATTCTATCCAATTTTGTATTGCAACATTTTATCTTCTGGCAATCGCATTGAATAATGAATCAATGATGCATTAAAATATAACTGGAAGGTCAGGTCAAGAGCTTTGCTTTGTGGAATACAGAGAATTTATTTGAGATAATCGGTTAGATTACTCTGAAAATGCTGGGTTAAAAACAACCCAAGTTGGGTTGAAAATGGACAAACCCAGAGATTGGGTTAAATGTTTGACCAACCTGCTGGACAGTTTTATTTAACTCAACTATTGTTTAAAGATGACTGTATGTCTGGCTTAAAATGAACCCAAAATAGTTTGGAAATTAAACATCAGACACATAATTACTAGAGGAAACAATAATAATCAAAAGGTGAACGTTTAATAATAAGCAATTTAATAAATGTTTATTGTTTCATTATTATTCATTAAACTTATTAATAAATGTTCATTTCCAACATACTTTGGGTTCATTTTAAGCAAGAAATACAGTCATTTTTAAACTATAGTTGAGTTAAATAAAACTACCCAGCATGTTAGGCAAACATTTAACCCAACCACTGGGTTAAAACAACCCAGTTGCTGGGTTTGTCCATTTTTAACCCAACATTTTTTTTTTAGTTATGTTTTTTTTTTTTTTTTTTCCCAATTTTTTTTTTTTTATATAGTATTTATTAATATTTTGAATTTACGTTTTTAGTTTTCATTTTTTAGCATTATTTTTATTATATCACTTTACAATAAGGTTTCGTTTGTTAATTTTAGTTATCTACATTAGTTAACATGAACTAACAATGAAAAATATTACATATAAGCATTTATTAATCTCAGTTAATGTTAAGCTCAACATTTACTAATACATGATTAAAATCAAAAGTTGTATCTAATAAATAAAAGTTGTAACATTAGTTATTGAACCTGAACTAACATGAACAAACAATGAACAGTTGTATTTTTATTAATTAATGTTAACAAAGATTAATAAGTACTGTAGCAAATGTTAGTTCATATTAATAACCTAAACTAATGGAACCTTATTGTAAAGTATTACCATTTTTATTTCTGTTTTAGTAATTTTAGCACTTTGACTTTATTTTGAGTTCGTTGCCTGGCAACATTTTAAAAAAACAAACAAAAAAAACAATTAAGTTTAAAGGGTACATATCATGAAAATCTGACTTTTTCCATGTTTAAGTGCTATAATCGGGTCCCCAGGTGCATCTACCAACCCAGAGAATGTGAAAAAGGACAACCCAGTAACTTTGTTTTGGCAAGCCTTTCTCTGCAAGCATGTGAAAAAACGAGCTGCTCAGATTTCACTCCCCTAGTGACGTAGGAACGGGATCTTATTATAATAATACCGCACCTTAATCTGCACGTTTCCACCCACGGCGCCGCCATTTTGTTTTTGCAAGCGACAACTGTAGCTGCGTCTCATTTCAGAGGCTGCGTCCTCCAGAGGTCGCATTTGAAGGCTGCATACATCATCAAGGATGTCTTTTTTAAGAAAATTCCTCCTATTTATTTATTCCTTGTGAGATGTAAAATACTGCAATTTCTTTCTTAAATGAGACTGCCTCGATGACGTACGCAGCCTTCAAATGCGACCTCCGGAGGACGCAGCCTTCGAAATGAGACACTCCGTGTGTACCAGTTCTAACGCCATGGCAAAAGTTGGAGCAAAGCATGCTAACTGTTCTGTCGTTGGTTGCACAGACGGGCACTGAACACTATTTAGAGTCTTGTTAGCTTGGATAGCCTGCAAGTTGACCCTGGCAAGCTCGATTGCTAAAAAAGGAGCGTTTCTGTCTGAGCGATATTTTGGATACAATATTAGACCATTCACAGCATTTGATAGCGATCATAAACGTTAGCCGGGTGTGTATGGCTCTGTTTGGCAAACAGGTACGCTATGTATAGTGGGCGTCCATACGGGTTTTGCACAAAAGATTAACGTGACAGCACATGCTAGTCGATGAGTTGAATCAACTCCACAGCAACTACATAAATTTATCCACTAACCATTCAGAAACGTCCTAAAAGTTGTAACTTCTTCCTGAGTCTCTCCATCAGTGTCGACTCCGGTTTGAACAATGTAAGGCTGAACACCGTTACTGACAATCCTCATTTTGTCTGCGTGAGATTCTCCAGCTTTGTTGTTGTTGAGCGACCGAAGCGCGAGCTGTTAAAGCTCCGCCCTCTTCTGGAAAGGGGGCCGGGAGCAGCAGCTCATTTGCATTTAAAGGGGCACGCACAAAAACGGCGTGTTTTTGCTCACACCCAAATACGGTCAAATTTGACAAGCTATAATAAATGATCTGTGGGGTATTTTGAGCTGAAACTTCACAGACACATTCTGGGGACACCAGAGACTTATATTACATAAGTAAAACTATTTGAAGAAATCACTCAATATACTGAGGAAAAAGTCTGAACTAAAGCAGCAGGTATTAAAATCCTGTCGCAGTGATGGATGAAGTGAGCCAGACGCTTATGAAGAAGTGGCGTGTTCATTCAGTCCATCATATCTCGCGAGTGTCCCTTTAAGGTCAGTGGAGGGCCTGTTATGTGTGATGCATCGCGATGCTCTCTTATCTGTTTTGTGTCAGCTGTCGTCCTCTTCACGAGCACCGGCGGAATTTCTCCGCCATGACAGATGGAGCTCCGCGGCTCCACCCTGATCTCATCGCCGTCTGACAGGGTCAGTGTGTGGACGCGAAAACACGGTGATTTCTGTATCAGATTCTAGCGCTAATTGGCTGAATGCAAACTTCCAGCGGTGTTTGGGAGAGCTTTTGCCTCTCTGGAGGAATCTCAAAGCTGGATTAATGCTCCTCCGGGACTGTTTGACATTTTACGCTCTTCATGTTAGCAATAAGCTAGAAAAGACCCGTTAACATGCTAGTACAGCTTTCCATATAAAACATAAACAAAAGGCAAGTTTAGGCTAACAACAAGAACAAGATATATGATAAAAGCGGATTATTAAGAGCAGGAATGAGAGAGAAAACTGATCTAAAACGATTCTTTACACGTCTTTCCCATTTGTAAACTTGACCTCATAATTATGGCATACAAAAGAGCTCATTATGCAAATGTCATGCTGCTGTAGTTTAGACTGATTACTGTCCAGAAGAACTCACCACTTGTCATCTGTAATGAAATATCAAGGTTAAAGTCGTCTAGTCTTCAGTATTCACTTGTGACTTGAGATTATTGTGGTCAAAACTTTAGTTTTAAGAAAAAGTGACCAATCACATCTGAAATATCTGATATCCAGCACAGAAATAAACATATGAGACAAAATTGGGAACTGAAAACAGAAATGTGTGTAGACTTAATATTTTATATGGCTATTTACCAATTAAATAAATAGACATTAATTTGAGAAGATTTTATGTGATAAAGTGCACAATTACACACACACACACACACACACACATATATATATATAGGCTATATATATATACATTTTTAATATAAAATGTTCATACAAATAACTTTAAAAAATAAATATAAGAACAATCCTAACCCAATTTTTTATTACATTTTTTATTATTTTACCAGAATGTCTTTCTTCATGATAACTATTTGACATTTTACCGTATTATGTAATATTTTACATTAAGATGGACTTAAAAAAGGCTTAAAAATATAAAGTGTATAAAAACCAAAACCAAAATATATATGATAATACATTCAAGTGTTTCACCAATCAGATTGTTTCAGACAAAACAGGAAGTGGCATCATTTTGGAGGGAAATCAACAGCACAGACATCAATAAGTATTATGGTACTTATGAATTCTGTGATGTTTTGAGAGGTTAGTTGGTTTGTTTCTCAATTTATTGATATGTTAGTGGCCATCATATTAATGTCAGAATGTCGCACAATCAAGTATTTCAGAAAAGAGCGTAGTAACGAAACAAACCTCCTGGTGATGCTAGTCTAATTTGGTTATATAAATATGTTTGTCAATAAATATCTAATATAATACAAAACCGTCTAAAGCATGGATCAATAAAGTATAATTCTGAAAGCTTCAAGTGACTGGCGGTCCATCAGCTTTGGTCAGTGTTTGTTTGAGTCGGTCCCGGCGCTCACAGATCCTCTTCATACGGCTCTCTCAGTCTCTCCCTTCTGTTCTGTACATGCCTGTGTCTCCTGCAGTGGACAAAATCAGACATTTGTGAGAAAACTGACTAGAAGAAGTCAAGAAACTCTTGTGCTTATTAGCTTATTGCATATTGCTGTTGCCTCCACTTTATTAAAGCAACAAGTCATTAATTAGTGATTTCACTACACGTAAGTTGATTGTAGACACTCCGCTTCATGTTTCATCTAATAACACGGTTAATCGCAGTACATTCACTGTAACACACATTCTTGAGGCTTTTTTCTTTGGAATGCTGATGTATGACGCAGCAGAGGATTTACACACGATCTCCACCCACTGCGCGTGTGTCAGGAATGTTCAAAACTATTTGTTACATAGTGTTGATTAGCACAGACAATCGTTTTGATTCATTCTCAGGTTATTTTTACAGTTGCAGTAAAGCATCTACAATGGAAACACCGCATTGAACATTCATCCCACCTCAACATTACAGATTTGTTCAGAATAATGACATTAATGCTTCATGTTTCTGCTTTTAAGCCTCACAGATGTCCGTCGTAAGTGTGTCAATGTAGCCGTGATGTTTAATCAGGGTTATTATAGTTGACTAAAACTAAGGGTAAGTTTACACGACAACGATGTACTCACAAACGGAAAAGTTTTTCCTTTCCTTGTCAAGCACTAATGCATGCATGTAGACTGAATACATAATATGCGTGCGCATGACGTCATTGTTTTCACAAATTTGTGTTTTTGTTGTTTATACCGAGACGTTAACGGTATCGTTTTCAAAAACTTGCACTTTGAAGCCTGTTTTTTTAAAAAGTTTGTGTTTTCAGGTCCCCAAAACGCCGTTGTCGTGTAAATGAACCGCCGAAACGCTTAAAAGATTTCAGTTTTTATTTGAAAACGGTGTTGTGTAAACAGCCCTAAAATCTTTAAAAAAAAATGTTACTTGAAATAAAATAAAATAAAATAACTTTTTAACTTTTTTTTCTTTGCTAGTAGCCAAGGAAACATTTCTCACTTTATTTAGTTAAGTAGTAAGTTTAAAAATAAAAATTATTATTATCATTATTATTTATAACAATAAAACTTATTTTCTTCTTCTGAGACTTCTGTTTAGACTGTTGTTCTAATATCTCTTCTAACTGATCCAACTTACGGTTTTCCTAAAAATGACGATTAACACCGTGTCTACACCGGACACGAGCGGCGCGATGTGACGCGTCAAAAGACGATAGAACCCATTATAATAAGTAATGCTGTCTACACTGGATTCAGCGCGACGCAACAACAAATTCTGATAGTAAACGGATTCCCCGTTGTATTTCTCACGTAGTCCAAATGCTTTGCAACGGTCGGATTGTCGTGTTCAGTGTAGACAGCTTTTAGCTGTTGCCACGCGATGCGACGATGAGACGACGAGACGAGGTCGTGTCTGGTGTAGAGACAGTGTAAGGCCCTGTTTACACTAGTGCGTTTTTGTTTTAAAACGGCGTTTTAAAATGAAAACGATCCTTGTCTACATTGGGGTTTCAGAAATGATCTCCGCCGAAACGCATGTCACATGACATTCATGCACACTGGGCATGCGCGTACAAGTGTAAACAGTTGCCTCTTGCGCATGTAGGCAGCTGCAGTATTAAAAATATGCAGAGTTTAACTGCATAATGGCTGCTAAAAAACTACAAAGAATCCAGCAAAGATTGCAGTTCAGTCTCCATGTTATTGTTTACATGGTCGTCAAGGATACGCCATCGTTTTCAAAAGTCTTCGTTTTGGTCCGTTTATACTGAAACGCAACCCCAGTGTTTTCAAACTAAAACAGGGGTCTGCAGCGTTTTCGAAAGTCTCAGTTTTCGAGGTTCGAAAACACCGGCGTAGTGTAAACGACAGGCGTAACCGTAGCAAAACTTATTCGCTTTAAAACGAAAACGCACTAGTGTAAACAGGGGCCTAAAACTCCCAGACTTTCATTGACGGAATATTCAGACTTTCTTTTAAAACTACTACAAACTGAAAACCTTCAAACTTTAAGGTTTTAAAACTACTTCAAACTTTCTGGCTAGGCTTTTTCAAGCCAACTTAAAGTTTTTCTCGACAAACTTTTTTATCTAGTTTAACTTGATGTTCTAAAATAACAAAAACTGAAATAAAAACTATATAGACTTTTTTTTTTTTTGTTAAAAAAAAAACTAATAAAAATGCCAAAAACACACAACCGAAGTACTACAACTTAAAAATAAAAAAGTATAATATTAATATAAACTAAAACTAAAAATGAAACACTGTGACATGTTTAAACGCACCTCCACAGTAGAAAAGCCAGAGATGAAGCTATGAGCAACACCAGCAGCAGGAGAAACACAATGATAGCACTCGTGCTACTGTTTGTGCTTTCACACGGCTCTGAAACACACACACACACACACACACTGTCACTGAGCACCTCAGGTCATTGATCAACCCAGATGTTACATGCTCAAAACCTAAAAAAAATAATTCCTATAATTTATGACACAGCTCTGATGCCGATGCTGTACCTGTGGTGTATGTGGCTGAACTGTGTCCCAGTTTGTTGCTCACCACGCAGGTGAAGTGTCCGCAGAAGGTGCCGGAGACGAACAGAGACGTTCCATCTGCCGAAACGTGGCCCACTTTCTCCGTCACGGCCACTCTCTCATGAAGCCAAGAGAAGGAGGGTTCAGTTCCCCAGGCCTCCATACAGTGAAGAACGGAGTGAGACACATTCACCATCACTGACACATGATTTATCGCCACTGACACACACACACACACACACACACACAAAACTGAATAAATTACTGGAGAAATGTACAAGGACACAATAAAGAAAGCATATTGAATAACATTAAACTCACAATTTGTGAACATTTGTGACGCATTATAATATATATATATATATATATATATATATATATATTATTATTATTATAATTTAAATATAATTTAATAAGTATGTATAATTATAATATAAAATGTTCATACAAATAATTAAAAAACAATTAGAAATTAAAAATGTTTTTTATATATTACAAATTTATGTTTTTATTATTATTTTACCAGAATGTCTTTCATCGTGTGAACAATTTATCACATTTTACCATATTATACAATATTTTATATTAAGACGGACTTTGGATAAAAAGTGTGGATGTTTAGCTATGCAATTTAGTCTTAAAGGGGTCATGAACTGTGTTTTATTGTTTTATAATGTTTCCTGGGGTGCACTTATAATGTTAGTATGATTTTTACATCAAAAATTGTCATAATTTAGAAATAAAAGTAATTTTTCCTACCCTGATTTTAGTCCCTCTGATTTGAACGCTCTGTTTTAAGGGGCGTGTCTGCTGTGAGACTTCAGTGTAAACGCCCACTGCTGTGATTGGCTGACATCTTTGCATATGAAATAGCTGAGTATTACTCTCTCGAAAACCTTTAGCATGTTTTATTATTAGAGCTCTCAAGGTTAACTAATCATGAAAAGTGTTGATTATAGCATTACATTTAGATCTATGGCATTATATTTAGATCGTGGCATGAAAGGTTGCAGTGATGAACATTGTAGCCGATCACAGACATGTTGTTGAGCGCATGAAAGCAGTGATCTCGTCAATTTCTGCACACTAACGAATGCTTTCATCATTACTAACAGTGCAAACGCGATGAAACTAAGAGAGTCCAGAACTCAGTCACTGATAAACTCACACTGTTTGATTGACAGCTCCAGCGACTGTAAAGGGAGCGTTCTTTGATCGCTTTCTATATATAATTTAATCACCGTTTAAATAACAGATTATTTTCATCCTACTAAGAGAAACAACGTGAAGTTGAGCGTTTAGTCACTGGTTTGATTTACTGACAGACAAAGAACATCTGACTGTACATGAATCATTAATATCAGATCAGGCATTATTGTATAATAGTGTATGATATACAATAAAGTCTACATTTAGTGGTTCAGGCAGAATTAGGTGGAGAAGAAGAACAACAGAGCGTTTGAGGAGTATCAGCAGAGTGCATGTGAATGAATTGAAGGCTTTAGTTGATCTTACGATACTCCTGAACAGTTTGCTGTGCAGAGTGTCTCTGTCCTGATTGGTCAGTAACTGTGACAGTATAAACGCCGCCGTCCGCTGCCTGATAATCCCTGATCTTCAGCATGGCTCCCTGCTGCTCCACAGTCACTCTCCCATCAGAGATTGTATGAGGAAACTCAGCCACTGTTGAACTCTTCCCAGAAGTCTCTGCACTGTGGTCCCATGTCACTTTAGCCACATGTTCACCCTTCAGCAGCTCAATCTGAGCCTGCAGGATCAGATTCTGGCCTTTGATCACATACACAGACTGCTGGTTTGTGAAGCGGACGGACAAACACTGGACACTCCAGAGCCCTGCAGTTACAACACACATTATTAAACATATACTTATATTTCTAAATTATGATAATATGAGCTAGATGCTAAAGCATTTAACTGGTATATCACAAACACATGGCTGTGAGTTATTTACAGTATAAAACAGCAACATCAATAAAAGTTACTTTTTTAAATATAATTATTAAAATAATGTAGTTCATCAATCTAACTGTAGACCATGTTTATGGTTGCCAGAAAATTTAAAATATTAATTAAAAGATACCAACGAAACACGTTGGCCACAATTATTGGCACACCTAGAATTTTTTATGAGTAAAATATCTCTGAAGTATATTCCTATTCATATTAACATTTTTTTAGCACACCAGGGTGATCATGAACATGAAATTGTCTAGCCATGACTTCCTGTTCCACAGAAGTATAAACATCAGGAAACACAAAGGCCAAATTCCTGTAATCATTCATCACAATGAGTAAAACCAAAGAATGTAGTTCTGATCTGCAGCAAAAGATTGTTGAGCTTCACAAAATAGAAAGTGGCTGTAAGAAAATAGCTAAAGCATTGAAAATCCCCATTTCCACTATCAGGGCAATAATTAAGAAGCTCCAATCAACTAAAGATGTTACAAATCTGCCTGGAAGAGGACGTGTGTCTAAATCATCCTAATGCGCAGTGAGGAGGAGAGTTTGAGTGGACAAAGACTCTCCAAGGATCACAGCTGGAGAATTGCAGAGATTAGTTGAGTCTTGAGTCTCAGAAAGCCTAAAAAATATTATCAAACAGCACCTACATCCCCACAAGTTGTCCAGGAGGGTTTCAAGAAAAATCCTCTGCACTCATCCAGAAGCAATCTCCAGTTGTCAGACAAGACTGGAACTTCAAACGAGACCGGCTTCTAGGGTCAGATGAAACTAAAACAAGAGCTTTTTGGCAGCAAACCCACCAGATGGGTTTGGTGCACACATGGATTAAAAAGTACCCCATGTCCGCGGTTAAATATACTTCTGGATCTTTAAGGCCTATTTTTCTGCTGGAGGTCCTGGACATCTTGTTCAGATACATGGTATCATGGATTCTATCAAATACCAACAGATAAAAAAATCAAAACCTGACCGCTTCTGCTAGAAATCCAATAATGGGCCGTGATTGGATCTTCCATCAGGACAATGATCCAAAACAAACATCAAAACCAACACTAAAAAGTGGCACTGAGCACAAAATGAAGCTTCTGCCATGGCCGTCCCAGTCCCCTGACCTGAACCCTAAAGAAAATGAGTGGAGTGAACTGAAGAGAAGAAGAACCAGCATGGATCTGGGAATCTGAAGGATCTGGAGAGATTCTGCATGAAGGAATGGTTTCTGATCTCCAAACTCATCAGGCATTATAGAAGACGACTCAGAGCTGTTATCTTGGGAAAAGGATGTTGTAATGATTGGGTGCCAATAATTGTGGCCAATGTGAACTAAAGAAAAACATTTATTTCATAATGAGCTTTTCCTCCTATTTTCAATTGTTTTACTTCGATGAAAGGTTAGAATTTTGTGCATTTTTTTAATTAAAGATCAAAAGGATAAACAATGCAGATTTATTTTCACAGCCGCATTTGCTCATATTTACCAAGGGTGCCAATATTAGTGAAGGGCACTGTAGTTCAAAAATAACTGTAGACTGTTCATGGAAATGTAAATGTTAAAAAAGGGAAAATGTTAATTATTTATTTTAAAATAAACAAACAAAAAAACAACAATAATCGACTACTAATCTTAATATCGGAGGCATTATGGTCTCCCATAATATCAAAAAGATACATTTCTTATTATTATCAATTTTGAATAAAGTGGTGCTGCAAATGTAATACTTTTTTTCTTGATTTTTTTATGAATAGAGAGTTCAAAATAACAGCATTAAAAAAAAAAATGGAAATAGAAACTAAATAAAAATGGAAATAACTAAATGTAAAAAGACACCTACATTCAATAAATGTTATATTATATACACACACACACACACATACATATATAATATATATATATATTTCTGTAAAATACATGCATGTATGTGTATTTATATAGTACACACATATTATGTAAACAAACTTATTTTGGAAGTGATTAATTGCGATTAATCGTTTGACAGCACTATATATATATATATATATATATAAATAAATAATAATATAATCCATTGATCTAACTGTAGAGTGTTTATGGTGTTTGTTTGTCACAAAAAATACATGTTAAAAAAAGAAAAATGATTGATTGGAGTCATTACATCCCCATAAAATAAGAAACATTTTTTATTATTATAAATTTTAAATAAAGCTGTGCTGATTGATTAATATTTTTGTGGAAACTGTGATCATTTTTTCTGGATTCTTTGATGAATAGAAAGTTCTAAAGAACAACATTTATTTGAAGTAGAAATAAAAGTAACATTTGGCTGCAGAATGCTGTGATCGGCCAATCAAAATCAAGTATTCCAGTGAGTCGTGAACCACAATATAAACATATAAAGACACAAATAACTCACAGCAGACGTGTAAAAGCAGGAGGGTCCGAGTGAACGGCTGTAGTCGTGGGTCCATGTCGCCTGCATGGAGGAGAGAATCAGCTGCTCGTGCAGAACATTAAGCCCGAAAGTCAGACGCATTACAGGCGGAGTCTGGAACTTTATGAGTGTTTTTACTGGACTCACCTCTTATAACTTCCTGAAAGAGACGCTTGTTTCCAGAAACTTCTGTCCCATAAAATTACTAGAGCAGAGCTGGGAACATGTTGTTAGTGAGAGAACGGCACTGATGTGATTCTGTGAACTCGTATGCTCGGTCTGTGGAGTTCACCAAGTCAGAGGTCTTTAGGCGTCACCGTGTTTGCAAAGTGAGCCGTTTCCTTCTTCCTTTTCCTGTGGAGTAAAGCCCCTATTCTCTGTTTCAACAAGCAGATCTTCCTTATGGTCTAACCCTCCCATCTCTTTTGTTCTCAAACTTGAACATCAGTATTTGTAAATGCTTCAACAGCAGAATAATAAGAACAACTGAGGTAGACTTCAGCAAATGAACAGTACTGATATTCATTCTGTAAACAAAACAACTTTATGTCTAGCTCCTTAAAGATTTAGCCAAACGAACAGTACGAGTCATTCTGTACAATGAACACAAGCATTCTTCTGTTAAAATGAATCAAATCTACAGTTTATGACTGAACAACACAACTGCTGAAGAACAAGTAAATATTTTTACCAGATCAAGAAAACATTTTTCCTTGAGAATATTTAAGCCTAGAAGCTGAAAACTGTTTGAGAGTTGCATATATTCAGAGTCACAACATAAATGTACAGTTTTTCAAGTACAGTAACAGTGAGTAAACAGGAATCACAGCCAGTATGATATTTATCATGGTGAGGCATTTCTAATAAAGGTTTAAAGGAGGAAAAAAGCTCTGAATGAAACGATCCCAGTGATATAGTATAAGTAAAATAATAACTAAATTATCAAAATAAAATGTTTATAAGTATATTGACATGCAAATAAATAAATAAAATGTTGTATGTGGATTCAGTCAGTCATGACCAACTTCTTTGGCTAGATGACGTCACGTTTTTTGTATCTCTTCAGGAAAATAAACCTGAAATACAAAGTTTATGTGAAAAGGAAGTAAAGAGACTAAGGCTGGGTGATATAGCTAAAAAAATTGTATCTAAATATATTTTTCAGGCTTTCAACGATATTTGATGCATCTCAAAATTTAGATTTATTTAATCATTTTCATTCATGCAAATACTGAACTACTGTGTATATTTTGCTCATTTTAATATAAAAATGCCACACAGGGAACATTTTACAAATCAAAGAGTTTCAAATCGATTCACTCAAACACCATTTGTGATACTGAAGTTTACATCACTATTAAAACATCTTTGGCTTTAAGAGTCGTGAAACTAGTCTAATGACATGTTCACAACCTAATAAAAAGTGCATTTAAATGATCACAATATTTACAGATCTATTGTGAATATTCAATATAAAACAGATATAATGAGTAGAACAGATAAGAAGGTCTTACCCGGCCACACACAGTGCTACTGCAACTGCAAGTGCAATCAGTCCTGAACAACAGGGATTCCTAGATTCTGAGGAGAACAAACAACACTGAAACCAGCTGTAGACAAGCTGAAGCTGATATGTTATATATATATATATATATATATATATATATATATGTATATATATATATATATATACAGGTGCTGGTCATATAATTAGAATATCGTGAAAAAGTTCATTTTTTTATTGTAAATTATTTAAAAAAATGAAACTTTCATATATTCTAGATTCCCTACATGTAAAGTAAAACATTTCAAAAGTTTTTTTTTGTAAATTTGTTGATTAGAGCGTACAGCTAATGAAAGTCCAAAATCCAGTATCTCAAAATATTAGAATATTTACATTTGAGTTTCATTAAATGACCATCCCTACAGTATAAAATCCGGGTATCTTTTGTTCTTTGAAACCACACTAATGGGGAAGACTGCTGACTTGGCAATGGTCCAGGAGACAATCATTGACACCCTCCACAAAGAGAGTAAGTCACAGAAGGTCATTACTGAATGGGGTGGCTGTTTACAGAGTGAAATATCAAAGCATATTAAATGCAAAGTTGACTGGAAGGAAGAAATTGGGTAGGCAAAGGTGCACAAGCAACAGGGATGACCGCAAGCTTGACAATACTGTCAAGTAAAGCCGATTCAAACACTTGGGAGAGCTTCACAATGAGTAGAATGAAGCCGGAGTCAGCGCATCAAGAGTCACCACACTCAGACATCTTCAGGAAAAGGACTACCAAGCCACTTCTGAACCAGAGACAACGTCAGAAGCATCTTACCTGGGCTAAGGAGAAAAAGAACTGGACAGTGAACAGTGGTCGAAAGTCCTCTTTTCAGATAAAAGTAAATTTTGCATTTCATGTTGAAATCATGGTCCCAGAGTCTGAAGGAAGACTGGAGAGGCACAGAATCCAAGCTGCTTGAAGTCTAGTGTGAAGTTTCTGAAGTCAATAATGATTTGGGGGGGGCGTGACGTCTGCTGGTGTTGGTCCATTGTGTTTTACCAAGTGCAAAGTCAATGCAGCCATCTTCCAGGAGATTTTGAAGCACTTTATACTTCCATCTGCTGACAAGCTTTATGGAGATGCTGATTTCCTTTTCCAGCAGGACTTTAGCACCTGCCCACAGTGCAAAAACCACTTCCAAGTGGTTTGCTGACCATGATATTACTGTGCTTTATTGGCCAGCCAATATGCCTGACCTGAATCTATGGGATATTTTCAAGAGAAAGATGAGAAACAGTCGATCCAACAATATACAGATGATCTGAAGGCTCAATAGTGCCTCAGCAGTGCCACAGGCTGATCACTTCCATGCCACACTTCACTGATGCAGTAATTTGTGCTAGGAGCAAGTCATTTGCTGTAATATGTCCTGCCGATCAAGTATTGAGTGCACAAAAGAACATACTTTAAAGAACTTGAACTTTTCTGTTTTGCAAATCCATTTTTTGATTGAT
This sequence comes from Ctenopharyngodon idella, assembly GCF_019924925.1. Lineage (NCBI taxonomy): Eukaryota > Metazoa > Chordata > Actinopteri > Cypriniformes > Xenocyprididae > Ctenopharyngodon > Ctenopharyngodon idella. The sequence goes on from NC_067235.1 coordinate 32,860,145, forward strand.
CTTAGGAAATATTCTAATATTTTGAAATACTGGATTTTGGACTTTCATTAGCTGTACGCTCTAATCATCAAAATTTAAAAAAAAAACTTTTGAAATGTTTTACTTTACATGTAGGGAATCTAGAATATATGAAAGTTTCATTTTTAAAAATAATTTATAATAAAAAAATGAACTTTTTGATGATATTCTAATTATATGACCAGCACCTGTATATATATATTACTAGTACTATAGTCGCTTTGAAATGATAGTTTGACAGTTTAGTTCTGGTATCAATTAGTGGTGAGGACAGTTTGCACAGATGAGCTGGCTGTGATGTAATGAAGTCTTTTCTCATGAATATGAATTAGATTATGCACAAATTTTGCAAAGGTTTTGATGAAGGGCACTCCTTCAGCCTTTTGTTATTTTGTCATGAACAGCATTTCCCATAACCCTTTGCCCGGACTCATTACGCTTTATTACTTTGACCTGTGTCTCATTACCTGGTTGCCTATTTAAGCCCTGTTTATTCAGTCATTCATTGCGAAGTCTTGTATGCGTCACAACTGCATTTCTGAGCGCGCATGTGATTATCTGTTCTATAGTTTTGACCCGGTTGCCTGTTTTCTGGATTTGCCTGTCTTGGATTACCTTGGAGTTCCTGCCCTGATATCTGCTTGGACTGTTCGCCTGTGTTTAGACTTCTTGTCTGTTTTTGCACTATGATTTTGGAACTACTGCATTTGGATCCTCAGCCTTTGTGTCTCTGAGCAGTATGTAACAGTCTCTAGTGATGGCGAAATGAAGCTTTGTGAAGCACCGAGGCTTTTCCCTCAAGTGTATCGTAAAAAGGTTAATTACTTGAAGCTTTTCAACACGGTGCATACTAACGACATCTTGTGGTCATAAACTGCATTTGCGTCCCAGACGACCCAACTATTTTTGGACTGTTTCATGTAATAAATCAGTCTGTGCCATGAAAAGCGTATCAATGTATGAACTGGGAATAAATACAAACTGAACATGCACAAAACTGCACATGTAAATATTTATTCGTATTATGACACATTCTTTTGCTAAAAAGCAAATGACACTTCACATCTGTGCAAGGGTTCACGTTATGTGAATCAGAATACAAAGCAGTCACGTGGTTGTGTGCGAAAACGAAGCTTCGGACGTCACCGATCACGTGGTTATGGCAAAACAAATCAAGCTCCGATACAGTGCTTCACTGTGAGATGTTTCGTTTTTTTGATACAAGCTTCGAAGCCTCGGTGTCAAACGACACATCACTAACAGTCTCTTAATATTATTTAATGGACCTGAGCTAACATGAACTAACAATGGACAGTTGTATTGTTAACTAACATTAACAAAAATTTATAAATACTGTAACACATAAAATGCTCATTGTAAGTTAACTTTAATGCATTAAAGGGTTAGTTCAAACAAAACTGAAAATTCTGTCATTTATTACTCACCCTCATGTTGTTCCACACCCGTAAGAACTTCGTTCATCTACAGAACACAAATTAAGACATTTTTGATTAAATTCTAGATGTTTTTTTATTTCCCATAGAAAGCAATGTAATTACCACATTCAAGGTCCAGAAAAGTAGTAAAAACATGGTTAAAATAGTAAGTGTGACTGCAGTGGTTCAACCTTAATGTTATGAAGAGACGAGAATACTTTTTGTGCACAAAAACAAAACAAAAATAACATTTTAAGTAGGTTTTTGGACCAAAAACTTCTTCACGTAATAACCTAGAATACTGTCTAACACTTGATGGCTGCTCTGTTCAGTTTTTGTCGTCAGTTAGGAACCTGGGTGTGCTCTTTGATACCAATCTTTCATTTGAAGGCCATGTTTCTAGCATCTGTAAAACCGCATTCTTCCATCTTAAAAATATATCTAAACTACGACATATGCTCTCAATGACAAATGCAGAACAGTTAGTTCATGCGTTCATGACCTCAAGGCTAGATTACTGTAATGCTCTACTGGGTGGTTGTTCTGCTCGCCTGATAAATAAACTACAGCTCGTACAAAATGCAGCAGCTAGAGTTCTTAATGGAACTAGGAAGCATGACAATATTAGCCCAGTTCTGTCAACACTGCATTGGCTTCCTTTTAAACATCGTATAGATTTTAAAATCTTGCAAATTACTTACAAAGCACTAAATGGTTTAGCTCCCCAGTACCTGAGCGAGCTCCTAATTCATTATAGTCCTTCACGTCTATTGTGATCTCAGAATTCAGGCCAGCTGATAATACCTAGAATATCAAAATCAACCACAGGCGGTAGATCCTTCTCCTATTTGGCACCTAAACTCTGGAACAATCTTCCTAGCATTGTTCGGGAAGCAGACACACTCTGTCAGTTTAAATCTAGACTAAAAACGCATTTCTTTAACCTGGCATACACATAACACATTACCAATTTATATTTTCAAATCTGTTAAAGGATTATTAGGCTGCATAAATTAGGTCAGCTGGAACCGGGAACACTTCCTATAACACCAGATGTACTCGTTACATCAGAAGAAGAATGGCATCTACGCTAATATTAGTCTTTCTGTTTATCCCGGGGTTTACCGTAGTCAGCCGGATCCGGGCCATATCCAGGCGAGATCAAGGACCTGCGCCTTGACACGACCACAACGCAGCCCTGAAGTGTCAGCAGAGATTGAGTCAACTAGATCATCCACTCTGAAGGCCTCATCGACACGACAGCCAGTGGCACAGCTCCTCAACAAACCGTCCATACCGGCGTGATGAATACGATCCTCAACTGGATGGAACTGGAATAAATACTTTGACTGTTGCGATCCCATCGGACTATGATAGCTACCTGAATCATAACAAAGCATTGTTCGCCAGAGGAGAACTGGCCCCCCCGACTAATCCTGGTTTCTCCCAAGGTTTTTTCCTCCATTTTAACACCTGTTTGCCACCTGATGTCACCTGTTGGAGTTTGGGTTCCTTGCTGCTGTCGCCTTTGGCTTGCTTAGTTGGGGACACTTGACATTTGATATTCAACAGTGTTTTGATCTGCCTGCATTGACACCATTGTGTGCGAACTGAACTGAGCTGGATGATATCACTGTTTACTCCAGTGCTGATGTAGATAAATTAACTAAATTAATAACTATTGATTCTTACATCGGAATGAATCAATACTGAATTTACTTAAGATGGATGACACCATTTTCTTTAAGAGCTGCTGTGCAGCCAAAATTATATACCAGTTATCACTGTAAAGCTGCTTTGACACAATCTGCATTGTAAAAAACGCTATATAAATAAAAGTGACTTGACACAAGTATTCTCGTCGCTTTAAACCATTAAGGTTGAACCACTGCAGTCACACTGACTATTTTAACAATGTCTTTACTACTTTTCTGGACCTTGAACGTGGTAATTACATTGCTTTCTATGGAGGATTAAAAAAAAAAACCTGGATTTCATCAAAAATATCGTAATTTGTGTTCTGAAGATGAACGAAGGTCTTGCAGGTGTGGAACGTCATGAGGGTGAGTAATTAATGACAGAAATTTCGGTAAGACTTTACAATAAGGTTCATTAGTTAACATTAGTTAACATGAACTAATAATGAACTGCACTTATACAGCATTTATTAATCTTCGTTAATGTTAATTTCAACATTTACTAATACATTATTAAAATCTTGTTAACATTAGTTAATGCACTGTGAACTAACATGAACAAATAATGAACAACTGTATTTTCATTAACTTACATTAACGAAGATTAGTAAATACAGTAACAAATGTTTTGCTCATGGTTAGTTCATGTTAGTTAATACATTAACTAATGTTTAATTAATGAACCTTATTGTAAAGTCTTACCGAAATTTCATTTGTCTTTATCATTTGGAACTTGGAAAGATCAGATTTGATGCATCAAAACTAATTCTAGACACCGTCAAACCATCCAGTCCTACATTACGGGTGATTTGGAGACATCACATTAACTACAGACGGCTTCTGGGACATTTACCCCTAAATATTAAAAAATGGCATACGTTCTTGACATTGAACAATACCTTTTGGTTCTTCTTCATAATGTGTTGTGAATCGTGTCCCCAGGCTGCTCTTGATGATGCAGGTATAGTTAACTCCCTTAACCTGAGAGATTTCGAGTCTACTGCCACCTCCTAACAGTGCGGTTTGATTGGTTACTGCAACTCCATCAACCAGCCATGAAAACTGAGGGCTGTCCCACTGCGCCATGTCATGCTTATCCACCACACACTCCAGCACAACACGTGCAATCGACGCCTTTGGAGGTTCCTCTGAAAAGAGAAAGAAGTAAAAAAAGAGACTCGTTCAACTGGTTTTTGTTTTTGTGTGTTCTGCACGACATGCTGTCTTTGAACTTAAATATAGCTGTGCATGACAACAACTATTCACAACAGCTCATGCACAGGTCAGTCAGACAATAATTTCCATAGTTAAAGGGTTAGTTCACCCAAAGACTAATGCTTGTGTAGGTGTTCAGTTTCATCTAATTGTTTTGATAGTATTTGATTTTTTAGATTCAGAATATATTTCATAACTATATTACTGTAGAAATGTAGCAAATTTTATTCAGTTTTGTATTATGTTATTATTTTGAACTTAAGTTTAACAGTTTTGAAAACAGTATGTAAGCATGTGCAAATTGGCCTGTACGTACAAAGAGTTTTGGCAGTTGTTGTGTCTGAGTGAGAAAAGAATTCATGAAATTTGAGAGGTGTAGTCATTGAATGCATTTTGTGCCAAAGCAATGATAATTGATCCTCAGTTTAGCCCACAAAGACTTCTGTTGTGCTCACAGTGTGAAGAGTTTTGCAAAAGTGACCTACATATTGAGAAATGTGTCCTAGAGTCTGTAAAAAACTGTAAATCAGTTCACGTGAGTACAGTGGTTCAATATTAATATTATAAAGTGACGAGAATATTTTTTGGTGCACCAAAAAAAACAAAATAACGACTTGTATAGTGATGGCCGATTTCAAAACACCGCTTCATGAAGCTTCGGAGCGTTATGAATCAGTGTGTCGAATCATGATTCGGATCGCGTGTCAAACCGCCAAACCGCTGAAATCACGTGACTTTGGCGCTCCGAACCGCTGATTCATAACGCTCCGAAGCTTCATGAAGCAGTGTTTTGAAATCGGCCATCACTATATAAGTCATTATTTTGTTTTTTTCGGTGCACCAAAAATATTCTCGTCGCTTTATGATATTAATATTGAACCACTGTACTCACATAAACTGATTTAAATATGTTTTTAGTATATTAATGGATCTTGAGAGAGGAAATGTCATTGCTCCCTATGTAGGCCTCACTGAGCCATCGGATTTCATCAAAAATATCTCAATTTGTGTTCTGAAGATTAATGAAGGTCTTACAGGTGTGGAACAGCATGAAGGTGAGTAATAAATGACATTATTTTCATTTTTTGGTGAACTAACCCTTTAAACTGAATATTTACCTATCTTTCGCACTTCTACAGAGTCATGCTGCTGATATCCATTACTGTCTGTAACGGTGACCTTATAGTTCCCAAAGTCTCCTTCTGCAACATCAGTGATCCGCAGAAGTGCATCTCCTTTCTCCAAAGATATTCTGCTTCCAGGAGCACCTGACAGTCTGATATTCTCCTTCCCTCTCTCTTGGTCCCACGTCACCATGTCTATCACGTCGTCTGGATCTTTCTCGAATGTGACTTCCAGAACAAGAGTTTGGCCAAGCGCAACATACAGAGGTCGTCCAGTCTTAAAGTGTACCGATATTGCTCCATGAAGACACACAGGCACTGATGACAGTTTTCCAGAAAGATTTAATGTTATTATATTATATAAAGGGTTTGCAAACTGACTGGTCACTATTTCTTTTATGTTTTCACCACTTTTAATGAGAAATGCATTCTCAGTAATTGTAATGCAGTTGTATTTATTTCCTGTTGATGCATAAATAGAATTTATTTTATTCAATAACACCAGACTCACTCAGAGTGACTGTGGTACACAGAATCCAAAGCAGTATCCATGACTCCATGACACCTGACAAATCATTAGAGAGACGGAAATTATTCCTGATTTAATCTTTCACTCAAAGTTTCATTCAGGTGAGACTGACTCGTTGGCCATCAGGTCTGAATAAACAATCTTACCTTGACTTTCGAAGTTTAAACTCCGTGTTTAATGTCTTTCTGTTGTACTGAGATCGCATTCGGCTACCCTTATTACCAAAAACAAAATGAGTTTTAACAGGCTACAATTTAGCGATCAGGCACAACGATAGAACCTGAGTTCATTACAACTATGGACTGAATAAAAATGAGAGATTAAAGTTGTTATATATAGACTCAATAAGTAGTTTTTTGTTTTCGTGTGTGGTTTCGCAACAGGTCGACGCGTCGCTTTCACTTTCTGAATTACATGCGGACGCCTCCCCTGACATCACAACACCTGAGAAACAGTGAAATAAGCGTATTTGTTAATGTTGAAAATAAAATAATGTAGAAATAAACACAATCGCTGTTTCGCCCCCGATTTACAAAAAGTTCTTTGATTTATTACTAGACCTACATAAAAATCACACCAGTTGAGCAGATGAAAGGAGAAGGCAAGCCGTTTTAGCATTAAATGCCCCTGGCTCTACTACTCCTAATTTAGTTTTCACTAGTCAAAATTACAATTCCAGATATCAATTCTGTAATTTTGACTACATTGTAAAAAATGAATGTGATTTTAACAGTGAAATATTGTAAAAATGCTACGGAAACAAATTGTAAATAGGTTAACAGTAAGTTCCCGTACTATATACAGGGAAAAAACTGTAAAAGCTCTTACCAGACATTTTATGTAATTTTCACAGTAAAATGCTGTAAATTTTACAATTTTTAGAAGTAAAAAATAACAAATCAATGTATAATTTACAGTCAAAAACTGTAAACTGATATTCCCACAATTCCCTGTGTGACACTCCACATTTGAAAGTATTTTGTTTAAAAAATCATGTTTCTTAATAGTTTTTGTTATCAGTTATGTACATTAGGGTTTTATATTACATCTTCTGTTGTTTAATGAATGTTTATTGCATTATGTAAGTGTTGTGGGTTACCATGATGGTGTTTTGCGTTTGCGTGAATGACTCTTTGCACCCTCTTTACATTAGTATATACTTCAGCTCGTGGAAAAGCTACTTGTGATAAACTCTGATTCTTCATGTGGCTTTCTCTTTTACCACCTGCATTATTATGGTGGTTGTCAGTATATGTTAAAGGTACAAAACAGATTTTAGTAGTAGTGTGCGTTGTTGAATTTACTTGTTTACATTCAAATTTTCTTGTTTGTAAATTACAGTTTTATACTGTAAAATTGACAGTTTGTTCTGTAAATGTGTTTACAGTTTTTCTGTATTTTTTACAAAATTATTCTGGCAACCACAGCTGCCAAAATTATTTTGTAAAAACTACGAAATATTTTTTACAGTGTAGTTGTAAGTGGATGCAAGATATCTACGTGATTATGACTAGTCATATTCTTCCAATTTTTTCTGATATTTACAAATTAGTTTTGACTAGTAGAGACTGCAATTAAAGATATCTATAATTTATTTTGTGCTAGGCATAATTCTATCTTGAGATATCTCAACTTACAGTTTTACTAGTGTTAATTAAAGGGTTAGTTCACTCCAAAATTAAAATTTTGTCATTATTTACTCAGATCTGCTTGGCTACAAACATTCCTCCAAATATCTTCATTTGTGTTCAGCAGAACAAATACATTTAAACAGGTTTGGAACAACTTGAGGGTGAGTAAATGATGACAGAATTTTTATTTTTGTGTGAACTATCCCTTTAAGAAGTGATTTCATGCATCCAAATAAAATCATATTCACATTTGAATCTGAATGAATTCACATTTCAGCATTTGAACAGCATCAGATAACACTTGCATTGATTTTATTTCCTGTTATCTAGTGCAAATACATTTTTAAGTCTGTAAGTGAACAAATACATTTTAGGGCCTCTGTATGAACTGTTGAAGCAACTTTACATTACTAACTCAAACATCAGTATTTGTAAATGCTTCAACAGCAGAATAATAAGAACAAGTGAGGTAGACTTCAGAAAAATGAACAGTACTGATATTCATTCTGCAAACAGAACAACTTCTGCTATCTCGAAGCATAGATCCATACAAAGCAACTTTATGTCTAGCTTCTTAAAGATTTAGCCAAACAAACAGTACGAGTCATTCTGTACAATGAACACAAGCATTATTCTGTTAAAATGAATCAAATCTACAGTTTATGACTGAACAACACAACTGCAGAAGAACAAGTAAATATTTTTCCCTGAGAACATTTTTTTTAAGAAAGTCACAACATAAATTCACAATTTTCAAGTACAGTAACAGTAAGTAAATAAAAGTTATAAAAGTTAAAAGGAGGAACAAAACAGATGATATGATTCCAATGATGTAGTGCAAGTAAAATAAATAATCACAAAATTATCAAAATAAAATGTTTATAAGTATATTGACATGTAAATAAATAAATAAAATGTTGTATGTGGATTCAGTCAGTCATGACCAACTTCTTTGGCTAGATGACGTCAAGTGTTTTGTATCTCTTCAGGAAAATAAACCTGAAATACAAAGTTTATGTGAAAAGGAAGTAAAGAGACTAAGGCTGGGCGATATAGCTAAAAAAATTATATCTAAATATATTATTCAGGCTTTCAACACTATTTGATGCATCTCAAAATTTAGATTTATTTAATCATTTTCATTCATGCAAATACTGAACTACTGTGTATATTTTGCTCATTTTAATATAAAAATGCCACACAGGAAACATTTTACAAATCGAAGAGTTTCAAATCGATTCACTCAAACACCATTTGTGATACTGAAGTTTACATCACTATTAAAACATCTTTGGCTTTAAGAGTCGTGAAACTAGTCTAATGACATGTTCACAACCTAATAAAAAGTGCATTTAAATGATCACAATATTTACAGATCTATTGTGAATATTCAATATAAAACAGATATAATGAGTAGAACAGATAAGAAGGTCTTACCCGGCCACACACAGTGCTACCGTAACTACAACTGCAAGTGCAATCAGTCCTGAACAACAGGGATTCCTAGATTCTGAGGAGAACAAACAACACTGAAACCAGCTGTAGACAAGCTGAAGCTGATATGTTATATGTATTATACTATTACTATAGTCGCCTTGAAATGATAGTTTGACAGTTTAGTTCTATGAGCTGGTATCAAATAGTGGTGAGGACAGTTTGCACAGATAAGCTGGCTGTGATGTAATGAAATAACCAAGTCTTTTCTCATGAATATGAATTATGAATATGCACAAATTTCGCAAAGGTTTTGATGAATAACAGCCCTTAAAAACATCACAATGCAAAAAAAAAAAAAAAAAAAATATTTTTTATACAAAATATTTCGTAACACTTTACACTCTTAAAAATAAAGGTTCTTTATTGGCATCGATGTTTCCATGGAGAACCTTTAACATCCATGGAAGCTTTCCATTCCAAAAAAGGTTCTTTATATTGAAAAAAGGTTTTTTAGATTATTAAAATGTTCTTCCGACTTAGAAAAAATAGTTCTTTTAAGAACTGTTCACTGAAAGGTTTGTTGGGGAACCAAGAATGGGTTTTCTATGGCATTCAAAAACTCCCTATTGGAAACTTTATTTTTAAAAGTTTCCTTTTGTTAACATTATTTAACTAAATTAGTTAAACTAACAATGAAAAATACTTTTATAAAAAGCATTTATGGTAACACCACAATAAGGTCTCTTTTGTTACAGGGGACATATAATGCCACTTTACAAGATGTAATATAAGTCTCTGGTGTCTCCAGAATGTGTCTGAGAAGTTTCAGCTCAAAATACCCCACAGATCATTTATTATAGCTTGTCAAATTTGCCCCTATTTGCGTGTGAGCAAAAACACGCCGTTTTTGTGTGTGTCCCTTTAAATGCAAATGAGCTGCTGCTCCCGGCCCCCTTTCCAGAAGAGGGTGGAGCTTTAACAGCTCGTGTTTCAGTTGCTCAACAACAACAAAGCTGGAGAATCTCACACAGCCAAAATGAGGATTGTCAGTAACAGTGTTCAGCCTTACATTGTTCAAACCGGAGTCGACACTGATGGAGAGACTCAGGAAGAAGTTACAACTTTTAGAATGAAACTGGACGTTTCTGAACGGTTAGTGGATAAATTTATGTAGTTGCTGTGGAGTTGATTCAACTCATCGACTAGCATGTGTCGTCATGTTAATCTTTTGTGCAAATCCAGTGTTGAATTGACCCTCGTTTGTGAAGCAGTCCGGCGTAAAATGACGGCATGTCAACAACACTCTACTACAACAACTCGTCCTCTTCTCTAAAGCAGCCCAACATGGCCTCACCCCCTTTGTTGTGTGTTCTCGGAGGCGGGGTTTATGTAAATTTTAGGGTTAGTGATGTCACCAACCTGGGAAGAAGCTCGTTGTAGTCCCTACCAGCCGTTTGTTGTAGTCCTTAAACTGTGAATTCTTTAAAAGAAAATATCTCCCTTAGCATTGAACGTTGAGCGTCGTAACTTTACTGATGTTGTTTATGATCAAACAGCAACATTACACACTGACTGAAGTTAAAAAAGTGAAATCATAACTAACCACCCCTTTAACATTAGTTAATGCATTAAAGGAACACTCCACTTTTTTTGAAAATAGGCTCATTTTCCAACTCCCCTAGAGTTAAACAGTTGAGTTTTACCGTTTTCGAATCCATTCAGCCGATCTCCGGGTCTGGCGGTACCACTTTTAGCATAGCTTAGCATAGTTCATTGAATCTGATTAGACCGTTAGCATCTCGCTCAAAAATGACCAAAGATTTTCAATATTTTCCTATTTAAAACTTGACTCTTCTGTAGTTACATCGTGTACTAAGACCGACCGATTTTCTAGGCCCATATGGCTAGGAACTATACTCTCATTCTGGTGTAATAATCAAAGAACTTTGCTGCCGTACCACATATTTACAGCATTTATAAATCTTTGTTAATGTTAGTAAAAATGTTCATATTGATGTTAGTTCAGAGTGCATTAACTCATTTTAACAGATACAACTTGACCTTAACATTAACTAAGATTAATGTAGTTAACTAATTTGAACAAATGTAAAGTGTTACCGCATTTATTAACCTTTATTTAAACGTTTATTAATGCATTAATAAAATAAAAAGTTGTATCTCTGTCACAATCGCCAGCTGGTGTGCCCAGGATATCCACCAGAGGGCAGTCCTTCATTCTTTTGTTATTTCGTCATGAACAGCATTTCCCATAACCCTTTGCCCAGACTCATTACGCTTCATTACTTTGACCTGTGTCTCATTACCTGGTTGCCTATTTAAGCCCTGTTTATTCAGTCATTCATTACAAAATCTTGTATGTGTCACAACTGCATTTCTGAGCGCTACTTTGCTGATCTTTTCAATGGTTTTGACCCTGTTGCCTGTTTTGTGCGCAAAAATAACGTTTTATGTGAGTTTTTGCACACAAAAAATTATTCTCTTTTAACAATGTTTTTACTACTTCTCTGGACCTTGAATGTGGTCATTATGTTGCTTTCTATGGGGGATAAAAAAAAAAACCTCTTGGATTTCATCAAAAATATCTTAATTTGTGTTCCGAAGATGAATGAAGGGTGTGGAACGACATGAGGGTGAGTAATTAATGACAGAAATTTCATTTTTGGTTGAACTAACCCTTTAACTAATGGGATCTTATTGTAAAGTGTTATAATTTTTCTTTACCGTTTGGAACTTGATGCATATCAAAAGATCAGATTTGATGCATCAAAACTAATTCTAGACACCATAAAACCATCCAGTCCTACACTACGGGTGATTTGAAGACATGAGGGACATCACATTAACTACCCAGATATTTACCCATAAACATAAATGCCATACGTTCTTGACATTGAACAATACCTTTTGGTTCTTCTTCATAATGTGTTGTGAACCGTGTCCCCAGGCTGCTCTTGATGACGCAGGTATAGTTAACTCCCTTAACCTGAGAGATATCGAGTCTACTGCCACCTCCTAACAGTGCGGTTTGATTGGTTACTGCAACTCCATCAACCAGCCATGAAAACTGAGGGCTGTCCCACTGCGCCATGTCATGCTTATCCACCACACACTCCAGCACAAGTGCAATCGACGCTTTTGGAGGTTCCTCTGAAAAGGGAGAAAGAAGTATGTATAAGAGAAAAAAACTTGTTCAGCTAGTTTTTGTGCGTGCGTGTTGACGACATGCTGCCTTTGAACTTAAATATAGCTGTGCATGACAAGAAACTATTCAAAACAGCTCGTGCATAGGTCAGTCAGATAATTTCCATAGTTAAACTGAAACTATGGTCATATTTACCTATCTTTCGCACTTCTACAGAGTCATGCTGCTGATATCCATTACTGTCTGTAACGGTGACCTTATAGTTCCCAAAGTCTCCTTCTGCAACATCAGTGATCCGCAGAAGTGTATCTCCTTTCTCCAAAGATATTCTGCTTCCAGGAGCACCTGACAGTCTGATATTCTCCTTCCCTCTCTCTCGGTCCCACGTCACCATGTCTATCACGTCGTCTGGATTTTTCTTGAATGTGACTTCCAGAACAAGAGTTTGGCCAAGCGCAACATACAGAGGTCGTCCGGTCTTAAAGTGTACCGATATTGCTCCATGAAGAGACACAGGCACTGATGACAGTTATTGAAAAGAATTAGTACGTTTTATTACATATAATAGGGTTTGGAAACTAACTGGTCCCTATGATTTTACCACTTTTAATGAGAAATGCATACAATTGGAGTAGTTTTAGGAGGTAATTGTTTCACTCTTCCAAACTTACAATAATGAAAAAGCCTTATTTCATGTCCAAGCATTGGAAAATCATTTAGAAATTGATTTTGTCACTCCAAAGGACTCAATAATTGGTGAAAAAATATTATTTTTTAAAAGCAATTTTTGAAAATGCATTCTAATATTTATATTTAATGATGTATTTTAACAATTTTGATTAGATTTATGTTTGTGCATAAGACTACTGTTCTTTGCTGCCCAGAAAGGTGATTCAAAAACAGAGATTAGACTTGTCTTTTAAGTAATAATATTACATGCCCAAGCAGGTTTTATTGGTTTAACTCGTTTCTGAACCAGTTAATATTTGACCAGACTCACTCAGAATGACTGTGGTGGTACACAGAATCCAAACCAGCATCCAAGATCCCATGACACCTGAAAAATCATTAGAGGGACTGGAATTATTTCTGCCTTTCTTTTTTCCCTGAATAGCTCCTTCCCTCAAAGTCTGTTTCATTCAGGTGAGACTGACTCGTTGGCCATCAGGTCTAAATAAACAATCTTACCTTGACTTTCGAAGCTTAAACTCCGTGTTCACTGCCTTTCTGTTGTACTGAGATCGTATTGCACTGATTACCAGAGACGAAATGAGTTTTTAGGAAAACTACTGTCCTCCTGTCCGTAGGTAAGAGCGAGACATAGATCAATCAAAACCACGCCCACGATAAACGTCAATTGACGTTAGTTGTATGATTTAAAAGCTTTTATTGAAATACTATTAAACTTTTGTTCTATCGAAGATACAATAGTTGATTTAATGATGAATATACTAGAACATATATTGTAGCTAAGACGAATATACTAAAACGTAAATTGTAATAATGAAGAAAGTTTTTTTGTAATGACAAATAAGTAGAAAAACATCCTTGGTCAAGAGGTCATTTTTAAAATATGTGCAAATTTGAATCGGAGACTTTTTTTTTTTTTTTTTTTTTTTTTTTTTTAAATGAACTAAATTTATTAGATTTCTAACGTATATTTTTCCTTCGAACGTTGATTGACAGAGTGGTTTAGTCCAGTGGTTTCCAACCTTTTTTTCCAGGAGACCCCTATTTTAACAATCACTCAATATTTACAACAGCGCATAAAAATGTGATCTGAGTTTCACAAATAAAACCCGCAGACAGGCTGAATGAAAATATAAATTCACTCTCCGTCAGTAGTTGGGGCAATAGAGCCGTTTCCCCGGTAACCCCATAAACCTTAAACTTATAAACACTACGCGCAGTGTTGCCAAGTCCGCGGAATTTGGCTACTTTTACACAGTTGCCGCGGGTTGTTTTTCATGATATTTAGCCCCTGAATGGTGAATTTTACCAGGGGAACCCCGCGGATTTTACCCCCTGGAACTTGATTTTTACCGGGGGACCCCCCTGAAACCCATTGGGCTAATTTTGAGTAGCAATTGGGCGGGTTTTGTTGTGAAAACCTGGCAACCCTGACTACGCGTTACACAGAGGGATGATGAAAAGAAAATCTCATCAAGGCAGTCAGTTCCCTTCAGAGATCCATTCATAAAATTCATATAATTTCCCTCAGAACTCGGTTGTAAAACCTCACTTCTTTCCGCCATTTTTTTTCAAACGAAATTAACTTGCATGCTGTATCTGCGTGAGTGCTTTCTTTGCTTAATACTGAGTATTTAAATCCTGGCAATCAAATACGGTTTTAATGATAATTAAAATATTAAACTGTAATACTAACCGTCGGAAATTGCATCGTGGTTTATTGTCAAACTGGTAACCGTTTCCTCACTAACCCTCAAACTACAGTGAGCTTTGGGACCCCTCATAAATCTTTAGCGACCCCCATGTTGGGAAACACTGGTTTAGTCCATCAGGTTAGGACACGAGACATCGTGTGTTTTTATTTTATTTTTTTTTTAATTTTATTTTTTTTATGTAGCAATAAATTAAATAACTTTTTGTAAATCAGTCGGGGGCGAAACCTCTCGACATTATTTTCTACATTAGCAAAGGCGTTTATTTCACTCTTTCTCAGGTGTTGATGCCTGAGGGGAGGCGGGGTCAGGTAATTCAGGAAGTGAAAGCGACGCGTCGTTCTGTTGCCGAAACTACACACGGATTTGAAAGACACGAAAATGAAAACCAAACGAAGACTGCTTAGTGAGTCTATATAACAGCTTTAACTTCACATTTTAATGCTATAATAATCGCAGGCTCTATCATTGTGCTTGAGCACTGAATTGTAGCTTGTTGTTGTTAAAGCAATCCCTTATATCAGACAATGATTGATGTCAGTATCTCTTTTAATTTGACAGAATGTCTCTTATTATGATTAATATGCTTTAATGTGTGATTGAATGAAACATCTGGAAACTAATTTAATGTTTTTGCTCAGGCCCTCCAGACTGACATGAACATACTGCTGCATCCTGTTGTGGTTTTCACATTGATAAGTGAGTTTTGTCTCTTCACGATTGTCAGATGTGATTCTGTAGAAGATACAAACGTGCATTTTACAGTACTGTCTAAATTAGATAACAACAACAACAACAATATACTTCACTTGTAGAGCACTTTATTGCACTTTTTTTTTTTTTTTTTTTTTTTTTTTTTTTTTCCACTTAAAATATATTTAATTTATATACATCAACATCAAATAGACATCTCTGTGATGCGTTTGTGCTATCAGGGTACTTACTAAGTATTTATATTATAAAACCTCAGCATAAACAAATGCAACTTGTAATGGATAACTGATGCAAAATTAATAATAATAATAATAATTTGCCTAGAGGTATCAGTACAAACTGTTTTAATATAAAAACAATTTGTTCATATAATAACCAATACCTCAGGGTTAAAAATTTCTGGATTATCAGGCGATCACTTCAAAACACTGATGCAGAAATTCGCAGACAGATGCAATACATATTTTAAATGTCTGACCTTGACGTACATGTACTGTAGTTTGTGTCACACCTAGTTGAGTTCCTGTTTTACAGCATTCTGCATTTTGTTTATGCTCTTTGACATGCATCATTTGCGTCTCTTCATGCCACACCTATCTGAAGGTGTTTCTTTCAGATGCTTTTGCATTTTTACTGCTGTCTGTCTGTCTTTGCGTTAGTATTGTGTGGTTGAAGAACACTCCATTGGATGCCACAACCGTTGGTAATGTTACGAACTACACCTGTGTTTACTCTACAAGGACATCTGTGTGAACTTGAGGAGAACTGACTTCATACATTGAATTAAAATCAGTTTAACCCTTATGCACTGTTCGTGCGGTTTGGTGTCTCCAGAGACCCCAGGCAACAAAATGATATTTTGTAAATTTTTAAACAAATGTAATTTTACTCAGTTTGTTTTCTAAAAATTACATAAATTATATATATATTTTTTAAAATGGGTTTTTATACAAAAACATATGTGTCTTTTATAAACTGAATTTTACATAAAAATATTTCTAACTTTCATTCATGGGGATAATGGATAATTTGACATGGTTTAGTATAAGATTTTTGCCCATCTTTTGGAAAATGCAGTTTTAAAAGTAAAAAAAAAAAGAAAGATCACTTTAACCAGTAGATGGCTGCAGAGCTATTACTATTTGCTTTTTGACTACCTGAAAGACATCTTTTCACAAGTTTTTCCAGTTTGATTCATATTTACATATTATTAAGTCACAATTATAACAATAAAAATGACTTTTTGTCAAAGTTCAGCATTTTTTTTTGTACAAAACAAAAAAACATTTTCAATAATGTTACATTATGATTAGAATCAAACCTGAACAAGATGTTACAAAGAGAAAAATTTGAGTCTTTAGAGTTCATCATTTATTTCAAACATCTGTTTTTCATATAATTCTACAAATTTAATATACACTTCTGTTACTAAATAAACAGAACAAAAATTAACAGAAATGAACAGTTATATTACAATACATATTGAGTACAAATACATGACATGAACATCAAAAAAACAATGAATTGAACAGCAAGAACAAATGAGTAAATAAAGGACATGGATTCTGTGTGTGTGTGAGCATGATCATTTTGCATTTTGGATGTTTTAAAGCGTGCCACTTCATTTCCGTCTGTGTGTGTTCTGCGTTGTTTCTGATTTTGAGGATGAATTTTTTGTTAATTTTCTAAGCAGGGTCTCGGCACGAGTGAATTTCTTTTCACACTAACGTAACAGATATCATTCCAATTTATTTTATTTGTAGATCTAGAAAGTGTTGACAACTGTACAAAATCTCATGCCATTTGGACAAAGAACATATTTCATATATACAGGTGCTGGTCATATAATTAGAATATCATCAAAAAGTTGATTTTTCACTAATTCCATTCAAAAAGTGAAACTTGTATATTATATTCATTCATTACACACAGACTGATATATTTCAAATGTTTATTTCTTTTAATGTTGATGATTATAACTGACAACTAAGGAAAATCCCAAATTCAGTATCTCAGAAAATTAGAATATTGTGAAAAGGTTCAATATTGAAGACACCTGGTGCCACACTCTAATCAGCTAATTAACTCAAAACACCTGCAAAGGCCTTTAAATGGTCTCTCAGTCTAGTTCTGTAGGCTACACAATCATGGGGAAGACTGCTGACTTGACAGTTGTCCAAAAGACGACCACTGACACCTTGCACAAGGAGGGCAAGACACAAAAGGTCATTGCAAAAGAGGCTGGCTGTTCACAGAGCTCTGTGTCCAAGCACATTAATAGAGAGGCGAAGGGAAGGAAAAGATGTGGTAGAAAAAAGTGTACAAGCAATAGGGATAACCGCACCCTGGAGAGGATTGTGAAACAAAACCCATTCAAAAATGTGGGGGAGATTCACAAAGAGTGGACTGCAGCTGGAGTCAATGCTTCAAGAACCACTACGCACAGACGTATGCAAGACATGGGTTTCAGCTGTCGTGTCAAGCCACTCTTGAACAACAGACAGCGTCAGAAGCGTCTCGCCTGGGCTAAAGACAAAAAGGACTGGACTGCTGCTGAGTGGTCCAAAGTTATGTTCTCTGATGAAAGTAAATTTTGCATTTCCTTTGGAAATCAGGGTCCCAGAGTCTGGAGGAAGAGAGGAGAGGCACACAATCCACGTTGCTTGAGGTCCGGTGTAAAGTTTCCACAGTCAGTGATGGTTTGGGGTGCCATGTCATCTGCTGGTGTTGGTCCACTGTGTTTTCTGAGGTCCAAGGTCAACGCAGCCGTACACCAGGAAGTTTTAGAGCACTTCATGCTTCCTGCTGCTGACCAACTTTATGGAGATGCAGATTTCATTTTCCAACAGGACTTGGCACCTGCACACAGTGTCAAAGCTACCAGTACCTGGTTTAAGGACCATGGTATCCCTGTTCTTAATTGGCCAGCAAACTTGCCTGACCTTAACCCCATAGAAAATCTATGGGGTATTGTGAAGAGGAAGATGCGATATGCCAGACCCAACAATGCAGAAGAGCTGAAGGCCACTATCAGAGCAACCTGGGCTCTTATAACACCTGAGCAGTGCCACAGACTGATCGACTCCATGCCACGCCGCATTGCTGCAGTAATTCAGGCAAAAGGAGCCCCAACTAAGTATTGAGTGCTGTACATGCTCATACTTTTCATGTTCATACTTTTCAGTTGGGCAAGATTTCTAAAAATCCTTTCTTTGTATTGGTCTTAAGTAATATTCTAATTTTCTGAGATACTGAATTTGGGATTTTCCTTAGTTGTCAGTTATAATCATCAAAATTAAAAGAAATAAGCATTTGAAATATATCAGTGTGTAATGAATGAATATAATATACAAGTTTCACTTTTTGAATGGAATTAGTGAAATAAATCAACTTTTTTATGATAATCTAATTATATGACCAGCACCTGTATGTACATGACGGCATTTAAAATCATATTTGCATTAAAATAAAAATCTTTTCTTCATCATTGAGCAAACGTGAAGAAAAGATGCGGCATTTGAACAGCATCAGATAACACTTCTTTATATAATGCAAATTAAGTCTGTAAGTGAACCAATACTTTTGGCCTCTGTATGAACTGTTGAAGTAGCTTTCACTAACTTACCCTACTAACTCTCCATAGGTTTGCCTTTGGCCGCTGTGTGTCTGGACCCTGTTCCAGTTCAGTTTGAGAAGACACCTGTGTTGGTGGCATCAGGGAAAGATGCCATCTTTACAGTGCAGACTGTGTCTGATGTGTCCCTTATCAGATGGACTGATAGTGGAGGGACTACACTGGCGATGTGGGTAAACAGTAATCCTGTTGTAATGCCCATCCCGCAGTATCAGGGCAGAATGTCTGTCACTGCCACTCAGCTCAAAATCACTAACAGCCAGCTCCGTGATTCTGGAAACTACAGCGTCTCTGTCGAACCCTCTTCTACCACAGGACTCGGTGTGAACACCCGTTCAGTGCAGCTCAAGGTGTTTGGTATGATGCTATACATGACCACAATGCTGAATGAAAAGAATAGTTAATGCACTGTGAAATAACATGAACAAACAATGAGCTCTAAAATATTTTTATTAACTAACATTAACAAAGATTAATAAATACTGTAACAAATGTATTGCTCATTGTTAGTTAATACATTAATGTTAACAAATGAGAACTTTGTTGCCAAATTTTCTTTACATTGTTTACCCACCTTGTTATGGAAGTTTATTTCCACCACAAAATAAAGGTAACTACAACTTTTTATTTCACAATTCAGATTTTTCTTCTCAATTGCGAGATAAAGTTGAAATTACCTTTTTTATTTTTTTTATTCTGTGGCAGAAACAAATAGCAGAATTATGAAATGTAAACTCAGAAATCTGAGGAAAAAAGTCAGATTTGTGAGATGTTAACTCAGAATTCCGAGAAAAAAAAAAAAAAATCTTAAATTGCGAGATGTAAACTCAAAATTCCGAGAGAACAAAAGTCAGAATTGCAAGATATAAACTTAGAATTCCGAAAGAGAGAGCCAGAATTGTGAGATGTAAACTCAGAATTCCGAAAGTCAATATTGTGAGAAACTCACAATTCCAAGAGAACAAAAGACAGAATTGTGAAATGTAAACTCAGAATTCTGAGAGAAAAAGCCAGAATTTCGAGATGTAAACTTAGAATTCCGAGGAAAAAAGGCAGAATTGCAAGAATAAACAAACAAGGAAAACATAAACAAGCTTCCATACCCTGTCCTTGTTTTCCATCTTCAGATGCTGTGAACGGAGTGAGTTTGTCTCTGCCTGCTCTGCCTCTGGAAGGTGGGAATGTGTCGCTGAGTTGCAGCTGGTCTGCAGGTTCAGAGGTCAGCGTGGTTTGGGGTAAAGGAGGCGCCGCACTGTCCTCCGACACCCGCATTACTATTAGCGCTGGATCTCTGATCATCAAGTCAGCCAGAAGAGATGATGCAGGGGAGTATACATGCACCGTCAGCAACGCCGTCAGTGCCCAAACAGCCAAGGCCACCCTCAGTGTGTACTGTGAGTCAATTAATGTTGTCACTGTTGCAGAAACTAGTCACCTTTTGGTGAATTTCTCTATTCTGAATTTCACAGTAACTGTATACATTACAGTTTTCGGCTGGAAATGCAACTCCAAATTGGTATATGGTGTTTTTGGATAATCTAGACAATATTTGAAGGCCCCCCAGATATATCCAGTACTTCTGCTTATTTTCAAACTGCTCTACTTAAAGAAACAAAATATTAAATTAATTTAATAGAATTACTCATACGGTGATACAAGATTTAGGTCATACTGACCAGCTTTACAGCCTTTTGAGGTCATGGTAAATTGTCATTAAGCATTTTAATCTTAACATTGTTGGTTCATCAGATGGTCCAGATGCCCCACAGTTAACTAAGACCTCAAGTGAGTGTGTTGGGGGTGGAGATGCAACAGTGGGGCAGACGGTGCGTCTCACCTGTACGTCTACCTCTCTACCTCCTGCCTCCTTCTCATGGGAACTTAACGGCCAGCCGGTGACCGCCGGCCAATCAGGGAGTGGCGTGCTGAATCTGCAGATCTTCTCCACCAATCAGAGTGGCACGTATACCTGCATCGCACGGAATGACATCACAGGAGGGGCATTAAAGCAGCAGATAGACCTGGCTATTGTGGGTGAGTTAATGGCTCTCTATGGCACTAGAGTGACGGATGCATCTGTCAGTTCATTCTTTGGCCTGACATTCATTTTCTTGACCAGAGAGGGAGTAATCAGCTACAGGATTGATAAACTCATGTGTCACCATACTGGAAGGAGTCATAATTTCCATCCGCCTACATTTCTTTGCAGGATACTTTGTCCTATTTGCTCCATTATTTATGTTTTTTTTTTTTTTTTTTTTTTTTTTTTTTCTTTCTTTCCCCTTTATGCCCTGGCTCCATTTATGTCTTCTGTTCATTTATGCTTGCTAATCTTCAAATGTAAAAATCATGTTCTCACCCTCCTGCTTCACAGGTACGTGTCTCAGTATAGGGGCCGTAGCAGGGATTGTTGTTGCCTGTATTGTTGCACTAATCATAATTATTGTGGTCATTATTGTGCTCCTGCGACAAAGAAACGGTATGTCCCTCCTAAATGCTTCTGTCTGCTCTTTTGCTTTATGACGCTAAAGGCTCTGACATGCTCATATGCTCATATTCACAGTTGATCGGAGACTTAGAGATGCTATTGGACTTCAGAAGACAAACCAGAATGAAGGCACCACAGTAAGACAGTGCCACTTTCTCCTATTGTGTTCTGTGTAATGTAGATTAATACCTCTTAGGGCTGTCAAAAAAAAAAAAAAAAAAAAAAAAAAATGTTTTTAAACTATATATATATATATATATATATATATATAATTTTTTTTTTTTTTTAATTATATTTATAAATTATATATTGAATATGTATTGAAAACAAAGTTAAAATGAATCAATATAATCTAAGTAATACTCAACAACATTTGCATACATATATTTTACTAAAAGATTTTGATGCAAGAACATTGCACACAGATATTGCAAACTTTTTTTTTTTTTTACAGATGACAAACAAATCGAGTTTTGAATTGATTAAAATTGACAGTTTCTGAACTGATTCACGTCAATGAATAAACTTACCAAATCTAGCACCGTTTTTGCTTCTTAAGATGGTATTACAACATCTTTATATTAACTCTTTCATACTCTCTAGTAAAATGTCTTTTAGAAAACCTAATGGCCACATAAAAGTACCTTGTAATCATTGCAGAGTTCATGATGCTGCCCAGCCTTTAACATCTCTTTCAATAATACCTCTTTTTCAGATTGCAAACAGAGCTCTTGTCAATGAAAACCACCCTGATCCAACATTACACAACTCACTGCCACAGAACTTCACTGCCATTCCCAATAACAACAATGGGAACATCAACACAATGCCACAAAACATTCCCAGCAGCTCCAACCCACTTCATCATAATGGCCATCTGAACACAGATGTATTTCAGCACAACTTTAATACACTCCCAGACAATGGGCATCAAAACAATTCATATCCAAACAATGACCCTCAGAGGTCATTCCCACAGCCTGTCCAGCACAATCCTAATATTCTCATACAAACGGGTAGTTCTCAGCCTGGTGCACTTGCCCATACAGTTCATGTAAATCTCAACACATTGCCACGTACTGACCAGCTGAACAACGCACAACCTCAAATGGTGCATGTCAACTTGAACACATACCCTCCAGAAGCAAACCAGCCAAGTCAGGCAAACCGGCAACATGCAGACCAGAGAGAAAGTGCACTACATAGTCAACATACGAACGCCAACCATCAAAATCTTTCTCAGACAGGTTTCTTGAACTCTGAGTCTTTGAGTTTGGGTAATCAAACACAGGCAATGCTCAATAATGCTTCAACAAATAGATCTCGCCAACCCAACAGCCTAGTTGAAACGGGCCGCTCGCACCCTACCAACCAAACCAATGCAAATCGCCGAACTGTTAACTCACAATCATCAGCAGAGGAGCGGACTCGACATTCAAATCCTGTTCGGAACAACAACCAATTAAATGACACGGGCACCAGCACACACCTCCAGCAGATGCCTTGGGACCGTTTGCAGGGAACGCCGGCGTACCCCAATCGCGAAGTTGACAGCTCGGACAGCAGTGGATCCTCGGATTTGCAGCCTAGATCTCCACAAAGAAATGCACAGCGGGGTCGTTCTGGTCGGAGATCCCGGGAGATTGAACCTGCGAGCAGGACAATTCAAGCTCCTTCTGCTTCCCAAAGAGGAGACCTCCAAAGACCAATCGCTCCCAACATGCTCAACCAATCTCAAATGAACCCAGATGTGCAGAGGCCAGTGTTACAACAGAGCATCAGCACACAGCCGCAAATACAGACTACAGTACCTCATATCCAAACCTCTCAAGGTCAGAATCCAATCCATATTGGTCCAACTTTGGGAACAACTACATCTCAAAGACATCCTCAGACACAAACTGCCACGAGACCACATCAAACCGTGGCTCAACCATCAATTCCTCTTACTCAGGCTGCACTACAACGACACACCGCCCAGACCGATAACCCTTTCACCAACCAGATCCAGCAGGTTCAAGCTGCGCTGCAGAACCCTGGACCTTCTCAACCCATCCAGCAGCTCAACAAAGCAGGTCAGAGGCCTCCTACTCCACCTCCGGTGTTGAGGCCGGCCGAGTTCCAGACTCTTCCACGTGAACGCGTGCAACAGGCGCGTAACATCCAGCCTGTGAAAGTGCAACCTAGACACAGACCTCCTAACATGCAAAGACAGACTCAAGTGTGGCATACGAGCCCTCAACGATTGCCAGGAATGCATCCCATGCATGGACACCCAACGCACATGCAACAGGTTAGTAACTTTAAATGAGTGAATGCACAAGTTTGTCATGATCCTTGGGTGCTACAGTGTAAAAAAATATGATCAATAAGTCATGGCAACATGTTTTTCCATATTTAAATGTGTTTCTAGGAGTGAATTACAGTGTAAAGCATGCCATTTCCTGTTGCCAGCAGGTGGCGCTATGACTAACTGAATGTTGGCATTTAGATGTCTTTAGGCCAGGACTCTAATAAAACATGTGAAGTTTGGGGCAGGTTGGGCATTGTATGCCCGAGTTACAACAGCTTCCTCTTTCATGGTGAAACATCAGATTCTGTCAGGCCACCACAGGCACACCCTTCAACGAGAACTCAAGATCTTCACAATGAAACGTCGCAAAGGCCGTTAGATTAGACTGGCCAAATATGATGTTGATCTGATTAATGCTCTAGGAGGAGTTTGTTAAAGTACAACGTCTGGAAATGGCAAAAACTGTAAAAATTTTGCATAGAAAATTCAAAATATCTCTCTTCCTGTTGGGTTTCCAGATTTTGGACCTAGGGATTTTTTTGTAGGTATTGGGCTGTTACATGTCTACCGAATTTCATACCTGTACGTGAAACGTAGCGCGAAGGGCGCTTGATTGAAATTTTGTAGGTGGTGCTATCGAGCCATTTTGCCACACCTAATTCTGAAACCGTAAATTTTCACCACTTCTGACACGTGTGCAAAGTTTCATGAGTTTTTGAGCATGTTTAGGCCCTCAAAAATACAATTAATTTTGGAGAAGAATAATTGACAGAGCAATTACAATAGGGTCCGTACACCACCGGTGGTCAGGCCCTAATAATCTGTATTGTATAAAGTGCTGTTTAAATAAATGTGACATGATCCATGTTTTAGTGACGCTCTGTTCCAAAACCCAGTCAGCGTATGATGTAAAAGTTCAAAATGCTTTGTATTATTATTCAACCTCCTAAGATATCTTGTTTTGGCCACATTCCTTCATGGTATTCCACAGGGACCCCGTTTGTCAGTATTGAAAACGTTGAACGTGACTGACCGGTAGTGAATGTCTCGGTTACTGTCATAACCCTCATTCCCTGACGGAGGGAACAGAGACGTGATGTCCCTCCTGCCACAACCTTGAACTACCTGCAGAATGGCTGGGACATCGTCTTGCCTCCTCAGCATAAACCTGAATGAGTGGATGTGTGCCGCCATCTTATGTACCCATATGTATGGGGGGAATATGTACGCAAATCCCACTCGCCAAATCCATTAGCCTGTTTTTCTACAATTCAGAGGTGATTGGGGCTCCCAAGTGTGACCCCATTTGTCAGTATCGACATAACGTCTCCATTCCCTCCATCAGGGAATGAAGGTTACAAAAGTAACTGAGACATTCATTGTCAGCTCATGTTAACTATAATGTAGTTAACTAATGTTTACCAATGAGATCTTTGTGGTTGGTAAATTCCCCTACGCATATGACTTGGTTAAACGAGGTGTCCCCCAACACCTCCAATATTATCCTCAGGTGACTCCAACTACATCGGTAACCCCTCACACCTAAGAATGGCTACTCTGACTACATCAGGTAAACACAGATGTCTGAGACTAGAAATGCTAGTATTGTGACCACATAAGATGCCTAATAATAGCCACTCTGACTACATCGGTATCCCTGGACGCCTAAGAGCCTCACTCTGAAATGGACGATGCCTTGCCCCCTATGAACACTATCACTTGGGAATAAAGGTCTCTAGTGTTCCACTAACCTACATTATTTTCTTTAATATGATTGTTTCTTCTTATGTATAATTCTCTGTTACTAGGTAAAAGTAGATTTGGGTTGAGCTTGTTTCTAGGGTCAAAACTCCTGCCTTTAAGTCTCTAGTATGCCTAGTTAGACCTTGATAGGTGGTTCAGGTGTGTTTAATTGGGGTTGGAGCTAAACTCTGCAGGACAGTGGCCCTCCAGGGCCAAGTTTGGACACCACTGCTCTAAGCTAAGAGCTATAGTTGAACTCTAAACAGCAATGTTGGATGCTGTTAAGTACGGTGACTGCTAGGGGACATGTTCAGTTCATTTATGCCAAGTTTACACTACAGGACTTTAAAAGTCAGCAGATCGCTGTGCTGTTCAGACTACATGACTTGCTGTGGAGTCTTTAAGTCGACGTAAATGATCTGCAACAGCGGGTTACACACTACACGAGCTGACAACAACTCTGTCACCCAACGAATTTATTTGAAAATGGACATTGGGAAGAAATTTGATTAAATTTACAATTAAATTTAATTAAAATTAAATGAACCCTTTCACACATAAGTTTAAAATATTCTGCATGACCTCCCAGAGTTAAGGCCATCATTATAACGATTCCTTTGTTTCCATGATGCCGCGTCATTGTCACGTGACACACCTCGGCCTAACTGTATGACAGATGTATAGCTTTTCTCACCGTGTCATCAACTATCTGATATTCCGATTCTCATATATTTGCAAGTGAGTGTTTTGTCATTTAAAAAAAATTCATTATGATCTTGATCTTAATCTATAACGTGAGATGGGCGCCGCCTTGTTTGTTTGCGCATCAGTTCAGAGAGTCCTGTCATTTACAGGCTACATCACGTGAATTCATCCATTTGTACCGAAATGCATGTGGCCGGTGAACTGGGAGAAGAATAGAGTGAGCTTTATAGTTACTTAGACAATGTGTATCTGATATGAATAAACGTCTGCAAATTATATTTGAATGGATTATTGCTGCTTCCATAGACATCAGTGTATATTTCATTGGCTGTAGTTCGTCGCAACACGTGACACCACAGGATATCGAGTCGGCCGACAGCTCCAGATATTTAGTATGCTAGATATTTGTCTGGTGTCAGCGAGCCTCTTTGTGTCGTTGAGTAGTTCACACACAAAGATTGGCGAGCACCGATCACCCGCTGATTTTTTTTTTTTTTTTTTTTTTTTTTTTTCCCCTGATCACAGCCCAACCTGTTGGCGAGCTCGTTAACTTGCAAATCAGGCTTAAAATCCTGTAGTGTAAACTTGGCATTAGTTTTGTCGTGGCCGCAACTTATTAGCCGGGAACGTGATATGACAAAATTAAGTGAACCAAACATGTCCCCTCCCGGTCACCGTAGTTGAGCATCCCTTGGTATCAGGTATCCTTGTTTGCTTATTGCAGGCAGCATCTGAAGAAGCACCTCAAGACTTTTTATACTACTTTTTGGGAAATTCCAACTTCATATTATTCATCAATTGATCAATGCCCTGTATAATCCAGTCTTCCTGTTGTAGGAGTATCAGTCTTTGCAACTCGTCCTTCATAAGCCGGATGTCCTTGCTCTGTCGCTTATGTTGTTGTCTCCTTCTAGCATTCTTCCTCTTATTCTCTGAAGTCTTTGTCTGGCTCATCTCTGCTTGAGGTTTCCACATACTCTCTTCTTGTTAACTCTTGTGGTTGGTTACAAAAGCATCAAACTCAAGAACATAACTTTTACAATTGTTGCTTTGTTATCTTATAACAAAGGAAGAACTGCAGTTAGTTAATTTCATAATCATTCAAGCATATAACTTGAAAGCCGCAT